>NC_134484.1:131533242-131635742 GCF_040206685.1 Ascaphus truei | reverse complement strand
GGCCGGCTAAGGGGAAATGTGAGTGTACTTCTGCACAGAAAGGGGGTGGATTTGTGCAATAGTCGCCCAACAGAGGCTGTATGGGATAAAATAGTAAGGACATTCACACATGCTTGGGGTAAACAAAGATATGCTAAATACAACAGAAAGCCATGGATCAAATAAAGGTCTGAAGTTTTACAGCAGGTCAGAAAATAGCCAAACTAAGGTCAAGTGGTTCTTATCTGCTGTCAAATTCTATGTTTAACATGAAAAATACCACAAGATAAAAATGTTCAAAAGTAAGGTCATGTGTCAGTCCCAATACGAGATCTTCCACTACAGGTTGCAGCACCCAAAGAAAGGAGAACATGTAACCAACTTACCGTAATTTTCTTTTCCTGGAACCATGGCAGTGGGCACCGTAGGGTTAACTCTATCCTCAGCTGAGTAAGCCATAAAAAGGCCGCTCCCACTACCTGCAGATTAGGCTTTGGATTCTCCCATAGATGAAAAATACAAGTGATATATATTAGGCATACATTAGGAGGGTAACTATGTGCCCCCTGCCTTGGTTCCAGGAAAAGAAAATTACGGTAAGTTGGTTACATTTTCTCCTTTCCTGTTCACCCTGGCAGTGGGCACCGTAGGGACATAGCCCAGCAGTATTATTTAGGGAGGGAAATCAAAACCCAAATGCCAATATCAGTTTCAACCATTTATTACAGTCTTCCCTTTTATTTTATTACAGACTGTAGTACTTTTCTACCAAAGATTGGACATTCGGGCGTCAGCTGACGCAATCTGTAATACTTCATAAATGTGTTAAATGAAGACCATGCTGCCGCTTTGCAGATTTGTGCTAGTGATGCTTGTGCCTTGAATGCCCACGAAGTGGCCATGGCTCTCATTGTGTGCACCTTTAAATTTAAAGGTGGATTTAGTCCTTTGTTCTCGTATGATTTTCTGATACAATTCATTTGGATATTGTTGCTTTGGATGCTGCTTGCCCCCTCCTTGGTCCTTCTGGAATGATAAACCGTCTATCTGACTTTATGTCTTGCACCCTCTCAATATAGGCTTTCAAGCACCTCACTATGTCAAAATTATGCAATCTTTATTCCTTCTTATTTGCTGGTCTGGGGCAAAATGAAGGAATTACAATATCTTGGTTTATATGAAATTGAGAAACTTTCGGTAAGAAATAGTACACTGGTCGCATCACTGCTTGATCCTGGTGGATGACCAGAAATGGCTCTTTACAAGACAAGCTTGTAATTCTCCCACTCTCCTTGCTGATGTAATAGCTATCAGGAATGCAACCTTCCATGATAACTTCAATGGTATTTGATCTGTAGGTTCGAAAGGCTGCATTGTGAGAACATCCAGTACTAGTGATAGATGCCATGCTGGCAATCTATTCTTGATTTGCGGTCTTAACCTCTTGACTGCTTGTAAAAAATGAATAACGAGTCTTTCAGTTTCTAGATTCTTCTCTAAATGCAGAAACAAGCGACTTCAATGAACTGTGACAGAGTCCTCTATCAAACCCTTCTTGTAGTAATTCTACAAGTGTCACAGTATTTGGAGAGAAAAAAAACCTTCTGTTTTTGTTTAACACACCAGTCTCTGAAGCATAACCAAATTCGGAAGTATACTGTTGATGCAGACTTTTTTCTTGCTTCCAACAGGGTTATTTATTGTTCTATCTGAACATCCCTTTGCTCTTAATGTCTTCCACTCAATCTCGAAGTTGCCATGGCCGTTTGGGCTCTGGGTGAAATACAGGTCCTTGTTATATCAATCCCTTGACATTTAGTAGATGCCACGGTGTGTCTATTAACATGTTTATGAGATGGGCAAACCATGGTCTCCTCAGCCAATATGGTACCACAGGTATCACCTTTGCTTGATCGCTCCTGATTTTACTCACTATCTTTGAAATGAGAGGAATTTGGGAAAAAAGATGTCAGTTTGAACAGCCACTTAAAACTGAGGGCCCGTGTGCATTGCGCTGGGATGAAAGTGCCTTGCATAATAATTCTCCACCTGTTTGTGAGTAGCCATCAGATCTATTTCTGGTTACCCCCAACGTTTAACCAACTTGTCTAATGACCATTCTCCTGGGTGAACTAGGTTGCGACTGAGAAAATGTGCTGTAATATTTTCTGGCCTTGGTATATGTATGGCTGTTATATATGTAACATAGCCTTCTGCCCATGATAGAATCTCTGATGTTAGACTCCGTCTTTTGTTCCTTGTTGCTCCTTGCTTGGCTATATATTTTACCACAGCCCTGTTGTCTGATTTTATTTGTATATTTCCAAACTTTACCTAGCTTTGGAATGCTTCCAATGCTTCTTGCACTGCCTTGAGTTCCAGCAGGTTTGATGGCAAAGGCGTTGTTCAAAGGTTGTCCAAGTACCTTGTACCAGTAGGTCTCCCATTTCGGCTCCCCAACCTGCGCTGCTTGCATCAGTGGTGATCATTACTCATTGTATCTGGTGTAACGTATATAGTCCAAACAGCAGCACCGTATATTGGTAGAGTTCCTGATTTATTGCAAATCTAAGGAATTGTTTGTCACAGTGACTTCATGGCAGGCTGTAATTTACACCAAATATATATATATATCTGGGTTTGAACTGGGACGAGACTTAGATATGATAAAATATAATTTATTCCTTAATAAAGGTGAACACAACAGATTATACAAATAACAGGCAAAATATAGACACTTACATAAAGATTAGGACAAGAAAGCCATCAGGATACAGGATGGGCCATCTCTTCCATATTTCAGTTGACATCACAGCAAGACAGGCAGGTCATGAAGACACATGAAGGACATTCAGACATGAAGCCCTGAGTAAGGGGGGACTCTGGTTTATATACTATTTCCACCCTTCTCTTACATTCCAGGCACCGAGGTGTCTAGCAAACATCTCTTTGAAGCTTTTTGAAGCCGCTTTTGGCTTCCATTGAAGTGTGAAGTATCACATTTAAAACCCAAACAGTTCCTGGGTCCCGCATAAACAATTAGGCAATTTAACCTTTGATCACCAGGCTATGTAAATTCTAGCAAGATGTCCTTCCTGCTCATTATCATAACAGAGGGAGTCTGCAGATTCCAGAACAACCAAAATTCCATATACATTGTAAATAACTTCATAACTTCAGTTCACTCATACTTACTGGCATGCAAGACATATTAATACATTCCGTCACACATGACGCTCCCAATGAAACTAAATATTACCGTGTAGTACTAAAATTAAGAGAGATATTAATATCTGGCTCTTAGTATCTGTTAGATATCAAGTGTTTAGAATCATTAGTTGGGGCTTGGTATCACGAATACACATATGTAATTTTTAGCACGTTCAGCCGAGGACATCTCATAATATTCTTATATTTAATAAGGTCACCCATTCTGATATCCCCTTGGTAACCACACCCCCTGGCCCCCATCAAAGAAATCCGTTGAAGCAGGGACCCCTGGGTAGTGGACATTTGTCACCTGGTTTTAGATTACACACTCAATGCCCCAGACCTCTTGAAGCAGAGGCGTTTGTAAGTGGGAGTTATAACGCTCACAACCCACTCTAGCTTCCTGCAAACAGGTATTAACATACTGTACACTAAAAACCACTTCTGCTTTTCACACCCAACTTCAATCAAGCCTTTTGAAGTCCAGATTTTCTGAAAAGACACAATACAGTTGTATTTTCTTAAACTGTAGTTTATTAACCCCTTAAGCCCCAGTGTGTGTGGTGCAGACACTGGCCCAGAAACAATACATTTTTTTTACAGGGGAATAAGCATTTGGATATTGTAGCGAGGGAAAAACACATTTCTGGACCTCAGTCCAGTTAACCCCTTGCTTCCTAGGTTGAGGGTAGAGGGTGGCCAATTGGGGTGTAACCCCTTTAATCCCGGGCCAAATCCTCCCCATCGTCAAATTGTTGATGTCTCTTTGCTATAGGGATGTGTAAATAGGCATATTTTAGATCTATTGATATCATCCAATCGTTTGGTTTTCTTCTTGGATGATGTTTAGTGAAATAATTTTGAACTTTCTTACATGTACGTAGGTATTTACGGTTCTTAGATCCAATACTGCTTGGCAACCTCCTGATGTTTTTTCTACCAAAAATATCTTGGAATAAATCCCTTTTCTCCTCTATGAGGAACCTTTGTTATTACGTTGGCCTGTAATAACTCTTTCAGGATAAGACTCTTGTTTTATTTTCTGTTTTGTGTATGTATATTTTGTCTTTAAGAATATATCCCTTCTTGGAATGTTCTTGAACTCCAGGTGGTACCCGAAAGAAAGGATCTGTAGTACCCACCTGTCTTTTATTGATTGAATCCATGCTGCTTCGAATTGGCTCAGTCTTCCCCCAACTGGAAGCCGCTGGACCCCTTGACCTTCATGAGAATTTTCCTATGGAAAATAACGCTCTTCCTCTGGCGCCATGTAAAAGCTTATTTTGTCCACCTCTCCATGACGTTTGTCTTGAGAATGGTCTTCCAGGATGATATGTTCTTGCTTCCCTATACTGCGTTCTTTCCGTCTGATGGAATGTAGGGCCATATCTATTTCTACTTTCTTACGGTAACAATGTGCTTTTATAAACTACCTTGGATTATAATTGCATCTATTTTATTCCCAAATAGAAATTCTCCATCAAAGGGCAAATTGCATAAACTGTTCTTGGATGCCGTGTCTGCCATCCAGTGTCTGAGCCATAGCGCTCTTCTTGCTGTTACTGTATAGGCCATTGACTTTATTGCCAGTCTAACCGCATCTAGCGACGCTTCAGCTATGTAGTCGGCTGCCCATTTGATTTCTGACAAAGCTTTTAGAATAGAAGTTCTTGACTCCTTTTTCCAATGCTTCTATAGTAGCAATCCATTTCCGCATTGCTCTTGATATCGCCGTTTGCATGCTGTACCTACCGTCACATATGCTTTTTTTCAAAACACTACAGTATCTGCTTATCCATTACATCTTTGAGTTATGCTGCATCCTAGACTAGTATAGTTTTTCTGGAAATTCTGGAAAAATTGCTGCATCAATTTTAGGACCGACTTCCCAGTATTTTACCTCCTCTTGTACAAAAGGATACATTCTGTTAAACTTTTTGGGAATATTTATATCCCGCTGTGACAATTCCATTTGTATCATATCCTCGATTACTTGATGAATTGGAAAACATCTGGTTTTCTTCTGCCTCATCCCAAATAATTTATCTGATTTCTGAGTAATTTCTTCTGCATCCTCTAATTCCAATGTTTCTCTCATTGCCTTTATAAAAGAGGATCCACCAATTCTAAATCAAATACTGATTCTTCAGCTTGCATTTCTGGATATTGGATTTACTTCAAAGAGACTTATGTTTTTGTGAGCTTACTGTTGTGATGCACCAATATACCACATAACTTATGCTGCTTTAAGGCAGTCTGCACAAAGTTTCTTGGCTTCCAACGCTGGCTTTTCACATGCTATACCCCATTTAGTTTTTGATTCTGATGCAGGGACTCAAACACCCCCCTATATGTTCCTTCTGCCGGTATAACCATAGTACAAAGGTGAAAAAAACAATACTTCTTTCAGTTCCAACTCTTTTATTCTCTAGCAAACTAAGCTAAGGATTCACATAATTTTTGTAAGCGACCCTTTACCTCCTCCAGCTTCCATGCTGGCTTCCAAACTTCTTCCAGCTTCTTGCAGCTGATTTCTCCTGTCTGCCGAGCGTTCTATGCTGTGGCTGCTTTCCGGATCCTTTCACACAGCTGTGTGCCGTCGCTCTGTCGTCAGCTTCAATGCGACCAATCGGAGCGCTTAGCTCTCGCTCACACATGCACGCTCCCGCCTGTGGGATCGTAGCGCGCGCACATTCACTTACATGGGATGCCTTGCCGGTCTGTCTCCCCCACTCCGCTGCGTTCTCAGACGCCTGTGCGGTAATTTGAGCCTCCGATCCAGTCAACAGCCCTGTTTGCCTGCTGCGTACAAAGACGCAACCGCAGGACTGCCCAGTCGCACAGGCCTCCGTCTTGATACCACCCACAGTACGTCGAACGGAGCTTCAGGGGAAGTGTGGCCGAGACTCCCTGGCTTGACTGCAATAACTACAGTCCGGCGAGTCCTATTAAAAAATAAACTCTACTCCTAGCTGTAGGACAGGAAAAAGACTATCTGCAGGTAGTGGGAGGGGCCTTTTATGGCCTACCTGCAAGAATTCAATTTCCTGTCCCACTCAGCCGAGGATAGAGTTAACCATATGGTGCCCACAGCCATGGTGAATAGGAAAGACCTAGTAATAATACCTCAGAAACAAGAGCGAGACATACAGTACCATAGTACATCTATTTGGAATACTAATTTAACATGCACTCAGACAGACCGATACAGTAGACTAGCTGCCAGACTGTCCCGCTGCATCTCATGTCTCCACACACCTTTCTTAGAACACAACCATCCCTAAGCATTTCAGTAAGTGTCACAAAAAAATAATCCGAGATCTTTGCTTAGATTTGATCAAAACAAAAACACACAAGGTGCGTGTTTTTTTTTTTTTTTTTTTAAGACTTCAGCTAGAAACATTTTAGATATTTAAACTACAAAAACACTTTCTTGAGCAGGTCTCAATGATATTGATTTGGCATATTTTAATTAAAGTGATTACATTTTGTGAAATTGTTAGTCATCACTACTATTTTACCTATTTTTATGATGGTGTCAAATCTTAAATTTGATAGAATACAATGTTCTATTCATTTACATATAAATATCTATAGAGTTGTATACAGTAATTACATGATTTTATTGTTAAACTTATGTTCTTTTTAGGCATTTATGGATGATGGTAATGTTTTATATACATCTATATTTTTTCACTTTTCTTAGTACTGTATTAAGATGTTAATACTTTTAAATTTATAATACAGATATTGCCAGGGTTATTTCACCTGCTGGTGTGTTATTATGGGGTATTCTGTGATATTCTGCGTGACCGCTGCCATTCAACCCTATAGAAAACATGTGATATTCTGCGTTATAAAACAATACTCTTCATGAGTGGCTGAAATAACCTTGTCTACATCTGTACAGTATATGCAGCTATCGATACCCGCTTCTGCTTTATTTGTTACTAGGTTATCCCACTAGTTATAAATGGTTTATCTTCTTTAAAACGCCAATACCTGCATCTGGTGAAGCTGCCGTATCCCTGCGAAACACAGGAAGCTGTTGTGCCATTGAATGTTGGCTTCCAAGACGAAGCAGAGGTCACCCTGTGACATGGTGTGTGACGTCGCATCCAACATGACAGAATCAGAACCCAAGATACTGGGGAGGCCGGTTTGTTACACCGGGAATACGAAGACACATGATACAAAGCGGGAGAGTCTGGTGACTAGCCTTTCTATTATGCGTTCTTCTGTTTCCAAGCACATTATTTGCGTATTACATTTTGTTGATCAGTAAATAGATACATACTGAATATATTTTCATAAACTGGACAATCTTGAGTTTGCCAAAAAGGAAAAAACACACAACAATGTATGCACAAAAGTTTGAATTTCCCCACTGGCCGCAGACCTAAAATGAAGGCAGAGCTAGGAGGAGTATTTTGTGCTGGGCTACTTTAATTATATATTGAGTGTAGACTATCTTGTGGGGCTGGAAAAAAGTAATGGTAAAGGTTAGTACAGTATGTTAACTTCCATGGGAGGCGATCCTTTTTATCCACCTCCAACACAAAACAAAAAATCCTGTTTAAATACTAGAAGTTTTAAACAGCAAAACTGCGTTATCACTTGGAAGATAAAAAAAAAAAAAAAAAGGAGTGACATGATTTTTGATGAGAATACTTTTGTACCGACATGTTCAGGCTATTTTAATTATATGAAGCGTTTTTAGATTTAAAGATGGTATTTTGACTTAACATAGTTACAAATAAAGCAGAAGAGATATAAACTACCTTTCTGCTGTGAAATACTACTGATATTGATACTATTTTGTCTATTCCTATTTGTCTGTTCGAAGGCTATTCCATGACTCCACCAGCCTCTCTTATGAAAGACTTCCTCACATTTCCCGTGTGCCTCCCAAATTCTAGCTTCAGAGTATGACCTCTTGTAGCATTTCTCTGAAATATGCTTTCATCCTGCACCACCCATTTGTATCCCTCATATGTTTGACATTTTCCATCATCTCCTCCCTTTCTATTGTTTGTTTCCAGATTCACATGTTGACATCCTTTAATGTTTCATGATAGGTTTATATCATAACATTTACCACAACTCCAAGGTTTCTGTCCTTCTGGAAATGTCTTCAGAACTGAAAAAATGTACCATAGGTGAAGTCCTAACAATGATCTTAAGTGATTTGAATTACTACCCCTTGTTTTACTGCTAATACCTTTCCCTTATGACTCTAGTAAAGAGACGTGTACAAACAGATTTCCACGCTTTTTAAAACAGAGTTAATAAAAAAGTTCCATTGAATATAGGCTATGTATTGGTCAAAAACATACATTTTCCCGAACACTCTTTACTGCCCCATCCCGCCGGCAAACAAACACTTGAGTTATTGCATTTAATTGCTGCACTGGAGAGATGTCCAAGATTTTCAAGTGTGACTTTAATGTCAAAGTTTTAACCATCACCATGTCTTAAAACATCACCAGGATGGAGTTGATAAGCACCGGAGATGCTGTGCCAACCTTTAAACACATACCTTAAATTAACGGTTTAAATCTCTCATAAGACAATGTGTATCCATTTAAAAAGCTACATGATTATTCACACATCCACCACAGCCTTGTCTTATTAGTAAAATGACCAATTGTATGTGTAAATGGTCCATGTGGTCTAGGCTCTGTGTCAAAATCAAAAATACATTTAAAATTTTCCACTTGAATAGAAATACTCCAGAAACACCAAGCTTGGCTTCAAATGCCTTTTATTCCACCACCAGAGGTGGGAAAATACCTTAAAATGTATTTCCTATAAACATCACATTGGCTTAGTGATCAATGATACAACAAACACGAAAGAAAAATTTTAAAACGGGAATTGCTTTACCTTTTGAAGTTTCCCAGCTCTTTAGTACTGTAAGGAGCGTGGTCACTTCTTGATCAAGTCTCTGGTTGCATGCCTGAGCTTTCTGTAGAAAACAATGCAGAAGTTATACAGAGGCTTATGAACGGTAGCCAAATAATACTTTTTGTTCATTCTGCATTTTATTACCAACACATTTATTGTTATCACTATGGAAAATAGGGGAAATTCCTAGTGGTGTTAAATTACAAAAAGTGAAAGCAATCTATTTTCAGATTAACAGTGGATCCGGGTAGTGGTGAAATAAAGCGGCGCACAGCAAGCAAAAGATTGGGCTACCGTACAAAAAGGTCAATTAAAAATAACTTTATTAGAGTGGTGACAACATGGGATTGGGCAGGGTAAATCACTAACGCGTTTTGCACCTATGGTGCTTTGACAAAGTGTCGTAGGAGTAAAACGCATTAGAGTAATTTACCCTGCCTAATCCCATGTCACCACACTAATAAAGTTATTTTTAATTGACCTTTTTGTACTGTAGCCCCAATCTTTTGCCTTCTGTGCTCTGCTTTTTTTCAACACTATCAGGATCCACTGTCTATCACTGTGAGCTGGAGGCACGCACTGGAAATGGACTACACTAGACTTAGTACTATCCCTTATAGTTGTCAAATTTTTCAGACTTTTTCAGTATTTTTCCCCCAGTATTTTGTGCTCTAGCGCTGATATGTCCATATAGGAGGAGAACAAACCATAGCAGGTTTTTTTTCCCTCCTTTGGAATATATAATCCAATGCACAGCCGGCACACCATCTGCAAGTAAATAAGTTTTGGTGCTTATCCCATAAAGCAATAACAGACCATACGATACTGGTTGCAACACGACATCAAGGGACAGCACGCAGGCAAGTAGATCATAGATTTTCTATATTTGATAGAAGACACAAAAAACGATGTTTCGGTCCCCCAGTGGGTCCCATGATGTCGTGTTGCAAACGGTATCGTATGGTGTGTGTGATATAGATATATACACACACACACACACACACACACACACACACACACACACAATTTTAAGATTAACATTACTCTTAACAAGACAATATATTTGAGAACATCTATTCAGTATTCTCCTGGACTGCATCTTTTGGATTATCATTTTAAATTTACAGTTAGGTCCGGAAATAATTGTACACCAACACAATTTTCATAATTTTGGGTCTGTACGCCACCACAGTGGATTTGAAATGGAACAACCGAGATGCAATAGAAGTGCAGACTTTCAGCTTTAATTCAAGGGGTTGAACAAAAATATCGTATGAAACGTTTAGGAATTGCAACCATTTTCATACACAGTCCCCTTATTTCAGGGGCTCAAATGTAATTGGACAAATTAACACAATCATAAATAAAATGTTCATTTTTAATACTTTGTTGAGAATTCTTTGCAGGCAATGACTGCTTGAAGTCTGGAACGCATGGACATCACCAAACGCTGGGTTTCCTCCTTTGTGATGCTTTGCCAGGCCTTTACTGCAGCTGTCTTCAGTTGTTGTTTGTTAATGGGTCTTTCTGCCTTAAGTTTTGTCTTCAGCAAGAGAAATGCATGCTCGATCGGGTTGAGATCAGGTGATTGACTCGCCATTGCAGAATATTCCACTTCTTTGCCTTAAAAAAAAACTCCTGGGTTGCTTTCGCAGTATGTTTTGGGTGATTGTCCATTTGTAAAGTGAAGCGCCGTCCAATCAAATTCGCTGAATTTAGCTGAATCTGAGCAGACAATATATCCCTATACACGTCAGAATTCATCTGGCTGCTTCTGTCACATCATCAATAAATACTAGTGACCCAGTGCCATTGTAAGCCATGCATGCCCATGCCATCACACTGCCTCCACAGTGTTTTACAGATGATGTGGTATGCTTCGGATCATGAGCCGTTCCAAGCCTTCTCCATACATTTTTCTTCCCATCATTCTGGTACAGGTTGATCTTAGTTTCATCTGTCCAAAGAATGCTGTTCCAGAACTGGGCTGGCTTCTTTAGATATTGTTTGGCAAAGTCTAATCTGGCCTTTCTATTCTTGAGGCTTATGAATGGTTTGCACCTTGTGGTGAACCCTCTGTATTTGCTCTCGTGACGTCTTCTCTTTATGGTAGACTTGGATAATGATATGCCTACCTCCTGGAGAGTGTTCGTCACTTGGCTGGATATTGTGAAGGGGTTTTTATTTACCATGGAAAGGATCCTACGATCATCCCCCACTGTTGTCTTCCAGGCTTTTTTGTGTTGCAGAGCTCACCAGTGCGTTCTTTTTTTCTCAGAATGTACCAAACTGTTGATTTGGCCACTCCTAATGTTCCTGCTATCTCTCTGATGGATTTTTTTTTTTTTTTTGCAGCCTAAGGATGCCCTGTTTCACTTGCATTGAGAGCTCCTTTGACCGCATGTTGTGGGTTCACAGCAACAGCTTCCAAATGCGAATGCCAAACCTGGAATCAACTCCAGACCTTTTACCTACTTAATTGATGATGAAATAACGAAGGAATAGCCCACACCTGTCCACGAAACCGCTTTTGAGTCAATTGTCCAATTACTTTTGGTCCCTTGAAAAAGAGGGGGCTACATATTAAAGAGATGTAATTCCTAAACCCTTCCTCCAATTTGGATGTGAATACCCTCAAATTAAAGCGGATAGACTGCACTTTAAGCCCATATTCATTATTTAACCAACTTGAATTAATTTTGGTACACAGCCGAAATAACAAAACTTGTATCAGTGTCCAATTATTTCTGGACCTAACTGTATATATCAGGCATCAATATAATTCCTAAAGTAACATTTTTCTGATGTTGAACCCTTCACAGAGACCAAGTAATACATATTTTACAGTAATCTACATTAAAAAAAAAAAAAAAAAAGTATTGCTTGCTTCTCTGTGGGAGAATGAAATGAACAGCTATAAAAACCAAAGTAAATTTTGCAATCATGTTTGGAAGAAAAAAAAAATGACTGTCCTTAGTGGGGTACAGAACACAGCTAAGCTTTCACATGAAAAAATGACTGTCCTTAGTGGGGTACAGAACACAGCTAAGCTTTCACTAGATCTTCGAAGAGTATGGAGGAAGAAAATCTGGGCACCGCTGGTGCTAGAGGAGGAGGCTGGTCTGGAGTAAAATTAATTAACTTTATTGGGCATGTATGCCAAAGTTAAAACAGCACATAAACGTCCCCTGACGCGTTTCCCGCCTCTCAGGGCCAGAAAGCACCGAGAGGCGGGAAACGCGTCAGGGGACGTTTATGTGCCGTTTTAACTTTGGCATACATGCCCAATAAAGTTAATTAATTTTACTCCAGACCAGCCTCCTCCTCTAGCACCAGCGGTGCCCAGATTTACTTCCTCCATACTTTTCCAACCCGCATCTGGAGCACGCCTATGGGATGAGTAGCAGCCTACAGCTTTTTCCTTGGCTTACTGGTGGATATCCGGCCAGCTGCATGTGAGTGACACGGTGGGGAGGGTATGTCCACAGCGCCTGCGGTGATAGTGGAGCCTTAGCGGGACACCCGCGGATGTGAGTTGCCGGGAAATGACGCACCAATAGTGCCAGCGCCTCTCGTGAGACGTCCAAGAGAAGACGCCCCAGGAGGGCTGATACATCTCGTGAGACCAGGCTACACAGCCCACGGATCAACCATTTCATTCATCCGATTGCAGGCAAGTGTTCCCCCACACTACCGGACAGGTGAGCATGCCTCTGTTATATACCGTGCTATCAAGGACTTACACAGTGCTTATATAGCCATAGTGGTTATTTCCAGACACGGAGAAGCTTTCACACAATATACATCTATTTGTGGGGACACACCATTATTTACAGAGATACATCAATCCGGATGCCAATCCAGGACAGGGTTTTCACACTTACCCACCTACCCACAGCATGGTTACATTCACCTACAAGAACTTATTTACAACATTGTCCCACATCTTCATAGTCCATTTCTAACTACCACTTCCACTATAGTTCATTGGAGCACACACAAGGGGGCTCCTCTCCCTATCTCTAGATCTTCCAAGACTGAACTGCTCTGTTCTTCAGTTGCCACTGGTATTCTAGTCTACACAGCATAATGACCAAACAGAGACCGATAATGGATTCTTATGGGAAAGCACAACAGGGGGACTGGCACATCTTTATATACAAACTATTCTGTTATTAGTCATTACAATTATTTGAGATTATCTCTCACTAAGGCGGGAGTCAAATGCACGATGGGAGACATTGCGCCCAATCTGGCAGTAAATGCAACTGAAGTCAATGGCAGTTACCATCAGACTGGGCATGATACCCTACATCGAGCTTTGAGAAGTACCGGCCTACATGTGATTGAAGTATTAAGCACCAACAGGAATTCATCTATGCAGGTCTTGATACTTTGTTATTTTACTGCATTTATACATATGGCACGAGAGGTACGTATACTGTACGTCTGCCTCTAACCTATTCACTGCAGTAAGGAGCAGTATGAACGGACCTATAGCAGCTCCAACAAAAGTATTTTCAATGAGGAATCTTTTTTTTTTAATTGCAAATTAAATGTCAACATTGTTTTACAATCCAATTACCATAAACATATTCTAACATGCCAGTACTAGCTAGTATATAATGTCAATTGTACAGTTTTATGTCGTCTAAATATGGGTCATTAAAGATCTTTTCTAGGAACCAAGCTATTGCACAGCATGCTGCGCCAACTATGATCTTATAGCGCTGCGCTTTCCATGTTTCCCATGGGGACCCGTTTCTCCGATTTCAATGCATTCATTTGTAAGCAACAAGAGTACATTTAGCCAACTGAATGTGTAAGAAGTCTTAGTGAGAACAGCAATGACAAGCGGGAATATTTTTCATAACAAGAACAGAATGCAGTGTTTTTTTCTTTTCATTTTTTAGATAATGTAGAGGAAGGATGTCCATCTGGTAAGAATTAATCTCTAGAGAAAGCAAACCTGCCAAAAGGAACAGAGTGGAAGCTAGTTTTCTGACTCCAAGCAGCCCAGTGTATACACACAATGAAAGCTTTGTCGAATACCCTTGTGAAGCCAAACTGAGGCTGGTCAGATGTTAAAGAGAGATTTGGATGTCTAACTTGAGGAAGTGCTGTTGCACTGCTGATCTGAAGCCAGGGGGTGATGTCATGTTTTTCACTAGAGATATCTCCAAATTGTATGAATTAGCGGGACAGTAAGAGCAAGTCTCCATTCATACACACCACACATTTGCAAATGTATCCCATATAATTTAAATATTCTGAGTGCTAATGCCTCATGTGAAAGTTCCAAAGTAAAGGTCAAATTTAATAAAAACATTTATATGACTTCTTCCAAAATATTGACCCTGTCTGACTGGCTATCTACAGATGTAAGAACACATTTTAAAAGGTGCCCTCTGTCATTTCTAGCTGCCTACTGCTGATATACACCCAGTTCACATGAATCACATATACACGTGCAGCCACTGTGACAATATAGGCAATGAGGCTCTTGTAATAAAGGTGAACCCCAGCTAGCCCTATCGTCTGCAGGAACATAAAGGGTTGCCCTGTATATACATCCTATTGTGGCTCATCTAGGCAAATATATTATGTGAATAGTGTTGCCAAGTGGCTTGTCCAAAAATACTGGACACAATACTGGACCCCCACGCCCCCTGGGAATACATATAAAAAATACCCCCACGTGCCCGACTACATATAAAATATACCCCCACCTCCCGACTACATTATAAAATATACCCCCACCTCCCCAATACATTATAAAATATACCCCCACCTCCCCCAATACATTATAAAATATACCATCACCTCCAATACATTATAAAATATACCCCCACCTCTCCAATACATTATAAAATATACCCCCACCTCCCCAATACATTATAAAATATACCCCCACCTCCCCAATACATTATAAAATATACCCCCACCTCCCCAATACATTATAAAATATACCCCCACCTCCCCAATACCTTTAAAAAATACCACCACCTCAGCTCATCCTGCCCCCCCATCATCATCTCATCTTATCCTGGCCCCCCATCACCTCAGCTCATCCTGGCCCCCCATCATCTCCTCATCATGACCCCCACTCACCTCACCCTGGCTCCCCCATTACTCCCCAAATTGTGTCCTTAGCATATTGCCAGGAAGGACATAGACTTCTGGGCCGCCGGGGTGTGGGCTCCGCCCCCACGGTCCTCTGATTGGCTCTCCGCTCCTCCAATCAGGGACAGGCTGCACAGACACTCACACAGAGCTCCAGCCCGGCCATGGTCCGCCCCCGCCTCCAGTCTCAGCACTTCCAGCCCTCCGCCGAAAAAAATGGTAATACCGGACACACACACGTGTCGGAATTACCGGCCTGTCCGGTTCAAAACAGGACACCTGGCAACCCTATATGTGAATGTAGGTGTGTAAACCTTTATTTTGTGTGTAATGTAACTGCAAGCATACAAATGTGTTTTAAAGCATAGCAACGTTCTCTGGGCTGAGAAATCCTTTGTTCAGCTCACGTGGAGAAATGGCAATTGCTGGGACTGGAGGGGGAGGGGTGTTTACTCAGGCCTGGGGAACTGTAACTGAGGGCAGGGCCATTGTTCAGTCAGACCGAGTCATCCATCTCCACCACAGGAGGTATCCAGCTGAAACTGTACCCTGAGGTTTTAGTGCAAGACCAACCGACTCAGGTCTCAGTGGTTAGTTTGAATTTCCGACTGCCCTGATTAGCCTATGTAGCTCGCTCCGTGATTGGCCCACGTAGCACTCGTGCTGTGACAAAACACACACACACACACACACACACACACACACACACACACACACACACACACACACACACACACACACACACACACACACACACACACAGGAGGCCCAGCCAATATGAGTAGAACACAAGGTGCTACACCCTTGATAATTCATATAAACAGCATTCCGTAGAATTTTAAAGACTAGTACAGTACATTCAGATGACATTCCAAAGATTATATTGTACAACATGGTTTCTCCAACCAAACACTTAGTTCGGTGACTGTAAATTAGGCTACTCAACTAACAAATTATATTATTTATTTACAGTGCTGAAGAGATGGGACCGACATTCAAGTACCAAGTGATATAATCTATGTTACTGACTTTACCCTCTACAAAATGTTTACTACTGTGGATTAAATAATGAGGAAAAAAAAGTTACCTGGTCAACTAAATTCATTGTATGTATCCAACTACTTGTCTACTTTCTGTACAGTGAATGATCTACAGCCGGCAATTGGTATGCTAAAATTGACTCTAGTGTGTTAATCAGATGGGTGTATAGCTTGCTGTGGGTGGGATAATATTAGGACTGGACCCATAAATCTCTCGGGGGCAGCAAAGTGAGGGGTTGCAAATGTCCTGTTTATAAGTGGCATGGAGTTATTCTCGAGTTGGACTAGAGGACATGTTCGATTAAAGTCTCAAGACACAGCATTATCAACATTCAGAAATCCAAATACAGTAGGTAAAATTTGCCCCCCATTCTTTCAGCCTATTCTTATTGCTGGCATCTACCACTCCCTTAAAGACCCACTACAATCCCAACTGATATCACTCACTTTCTTAGCACAATTTCCTCTCGGAGTGTGAAGAATGAGCTGTTAATTCTAGTTGATTTAAACCTCAATTGGCTTGACCCTAAAAACAACAAAAATCAAGACGCAAATCAAGTCGCTAAATTTAACTCAATTAATTTCCCACATCAATCCACCAGGAAACACTTAAAATATTCCAACCATTACTTGCTCGATTGGATCTTATCTTCTTGTTCAAATAGTATCCAATCCTCTGGTACCCTACCTGACATTTTCAATTACCATACAATGGGTGTATTGTGTAAGGAAAATGAAACCACCCAAATAAAGCCCTAAAGTTCGACTCACTAGAGCATTTTGAGACTTTAACACACAACAATTTCTGACGGATCTTACCAACTGCACTTGGAACAGCATCAACTTGATACCCAAACCTTTGCGTGATTTCAAAACAGAATTCCATAAACTCTGTGATACCCATTCTCCGCTACGCAGAATAAGAGAATAAGGAAGGACGGGGGGGGGGGGGGAGGGGGGCAGGGAAAGGGCAACATTCTGTAGGTTTACAACCGACCCTGCTGAGATTTAACATTTTAGGGACGCCTAGTGGAAAAGATACAAAGTAATGATCACTACCAAGGATCTTATCTACAGATGCTTGTGGAATACATGCACAAGGAAAACAAGACTAGTCTTTATAAAAGCCAAATACTACTCAGACAATCGCTACCAAAATACATCAAATCCAGCAAATTTCTACAAGGTCATCAACAATATATTTCAGTCTTCCAGCCACAATCATTCATCCAATATCGCAAAGGAGGATACAATCCTGACAAATCACACTGGCATTGCAAATGCATTCAACTTTGGGGTATGCTACTCCCCAACTATCAAAACGCAACCCTAACAACAAACAAGAAGCTAAATCTGTACGCAACGCTTATAGCTCCACCCCCAACAGACAGTGCACACAATTTGTCCCAGTATCTGAAGAGGAGATTACACAGGCGCTCCTAACATGAACACTGAAAAGCCAATGTGGGCTGGACCTATTGCAATCAAAGTTCCTAGGCCTCAGTGCCTTAGTCATTGCCATACCGCTTGCCTCCCTGATAAACTCTATTTTGTCTTCAGGACTGTCACGTATGGCACACCTGTGAGCGCGTAACCTGCAAACGAAAAACGGGTTAATACATAGCTGGCCCGCTTCTCAAAAAAGTCCCTCAAATTAACAATATTTCCCCTCAATTCGTCCCAACATACCATCTGTCACGAACAGCACACAAGTGAGGACATGACTTAGATATGCAACTAGGGTTAATACACGGCTACTCTAGCCAACTCACATTTCTCCTCTGCAAGGTACTTTTCAATCGGTTAATTTTAACCCCTTACTCAATTGCAATCATGTTTATCCGCCTCCACCACCCAAGAAATACGCAAAGTATGTCATTAGTATATCTGCCAAGGTCTCAGGTACTTGTTTATTATAGAAAAGAAAACTATGCACCACACACAAAAATCTGTTGCATCAAAATGTGTCCGAAAATGTAAATTACTCTCCACAGAGCGTGCAACTGTTTATTCAGAGCCCGATGCAGAGATGTAAAAAGAAAAAATACATACACACACACACCTTAAAATTATAGAAGGATTACAAGAACAAAGTTGCAATAAATGCAGTTACAATAAATGCAGAACAGTTTCTTAAAATAACAGGATAAAAATAAAAACAGAAATACAGTATACAGTATGTTACCATATGTCATAGGTTTCCTCCAGAGGTCACTGGCGTAGAAATATGAAAATTTGCGTATTTGATCCCAAACACACAGCTGTTGAATTCCGATTTTCATAATACCTTGCCATGATGCCAAATATGTACCTCTCTGAATGCAGAGTAGATGACATCACGTGATTCTCATTTTAAATAAAGTCTCCCAACTAAGGGGTGAACGGTGTGTCGCCCCTCTCTGTGATGCACAAGGGGTATCTCATGAATGTTAGTTTCCTTTGAGGCTGACAGCTGCGGGGTGTGTGGTGGGGTGGTCTCATTTAGTGGGCCATAAGTGATATCCCCCAAATCAAGCCCTCTTTGAAGACAAGGACAGACCCAGGAGAAGGAAAAAGAAAAAAAAAAAAAAAGGCTTGACCTGTCAAACCCAATATATATATGTTTAAAATCGAACTGTAGCTACATTAACCCCTGAAGCACCAGATTAATTAAAATACATCATATCATGATATCAGAACAAGGATATATCCTTGGCCCGGGGATGGCTTTAGGGCAAGGAGGCCACCTTGGGCCCAATGTCTTTAGGCACCCCACGCTCCCTCTAGTCCAACTTTCACACAACCGGAGGGGGAAGCTGGAGGAGGGAGCACGAGGCCCCACTCCTCCAACTACCCCTCGGGTCGGAAATTGGATCCCGGCATTGAGAGGAGGGAGTTGAGGGCCCCCGAACCAGCAAATGTGTAGGTGTGTGTTCTCTTTTGGCAACATGACAACATAGCGTCATACGACAATGGCAATGTGAAATCAGATGATGACGAGGGATGTCTGCTCGTATAGGTAAGTCCGTCTCTTAATCCACCCCCCCCCCTTTTTTTTTTTTTAAATACAGGGGGAGGGGGGGGGGGGAATCAACGCTGGCAGCATGCCACCTTGGGCCACGCAAAGCCTAAGGTCGGCCCTGCGTGACAGACCTAGAAAACCACCAGAGATGCCAGTCTTCAGAAGTGGGGATAAAAATATTGTCTTCAACTACAGACCAAATCTCTCTTCTCCCAATACTATCCAAAGTCATGGGAAAAATGTGCCCAGTCCCAATTAAGTGATTACTATAACAAGACAAATCTCCTGTCAACTGTAATCCGGCTTTTCCCCTATCCACTCCATGGTAAGTACCCTCTTAACAATGTTTGCAAGGAGATCCAGTGTGGAATAGAACAGGGACAACTCACTGGTGCAATATTGCTAGATTTTACAATGGCTTTTGATACTGTTGATAATGTTATCTCGCTAGAGAAGTTTCAGTCCTCTGAGATAGGGGAACACTTTTAACTGGTTTCATTCCTTCCGATGAGTAGATCCCAATGTGTCTTTTGGGCTCAAACTCCTTGGATGTCACTTGTCAGCCTTATACAAGGCCTGTCATGTCATGTCATTTGACATTACCAATCCAATTGGTGTATGTACCATGCAATGCCTTTCTTTTTTTGGAGGGATGGGACAGAAGCCAGCATATCAAGTAGCATGCCTCCCTCCCTTTTTGATGTCACATCACTCAAAAAAAGGGAATCCTATTGGTGGACTTACCATGTAATGACTTCCATTTTTTTGTTGTTGCTGAAATGACGTCATCTTATATAGAGAGGGAAGTATAAGTTACACGATTGACTGGCTTCCTTACCTTTAAGATGACGTCACCTAAAAACCAAAAAGGGGAAGCAATTCACAGGGTATATCCACCAACCGGATTGGTGATGAACCATTTGTTAGTCAAAAGTGACGCAACAGGCCTTATTTAAGGCCGGTCACGTTACATTTGACTCCAAGAAGCCATCGGATCAACATCTCCTCCTGTCCTGGACCTGTTGGATTACAAAGAAGAGAAGAAAGAAGGAAGATGAGAAGAAGAGAAGAAAAAGGAAGCAAGAAAGAATTTACCGGAGACTCCTCTGCAATCAACTGAGAATCATGGACTTCTTCGTATCATGCTATTGAGGATCATTGCGTCCTGGGGCAACATTTGGTGCCACAGTTGGATGAGGAGGGTGAATGTTAATCCCGGCAAAGTAAGAAACACATTGATTATATTTTATTTAAATGGTGTTTTTTTTTTTTTTTTAGGATGCCCATTGACTGGCACTGTGTTTATCTATGCCCCTTTGAGGGTATAGATAAGCACAGTGACAAACAATGCATTTTTGGGGGGGAAAAGTGTGTTTTTATTTAATTGTAATGTATTTTTTAGAGTTGTTGTTTTTTTTTTTTTAATTTTTATATTGCCATTATGATAATTCATGCCCATATTGTGGGCATGGTGTACCACTGAGACAATTGGTTTATTGGAAAATGTTTATTTAAATGTAATGTATTTTATTCTGTGATACTTTTTAATTTTTAGGTTGCCCATTTATTGCCATTGCGGCAATCCATGCCGTTTACCACTGTGACAATCAATGGGTTGAGGGGGTGGGTTAGTAGCCCCTGGGCTGGTAGTTTGGCCTCAAGGGTGGGTAGTGAAATGGGGGGTTAACCCCTTAATTACCATAGCAGTTAATAAGCGCTATGGTGATTAAGGTGTTACAGGTCAGTAGCTTTTTATTTTAGAATTGGTGCCCAGTGAAGACAAGGACGAGGACGGCCTTTATCCTCACAGGGATAAGTATAACTTTTATTTACTATATGCTGGCTGGGTAATGTTTTGGTAATGTTTTATTTTTTAATGGCCAAATGCGCCATTATCCAAACCTGGATAGTAGAGGATTTGCCCATTACTGTACTGTGTGTGTTGGGGGGCCCATTCATTGCCATTGGGGTTATCTTTGCTCCCATTGAGGGCATAGGTAACCCCACTGACAATCAATGAGTGTATTGGTGTTTGTATTGCACTTTAATGTTTATTGGGGGTAGAGGGGTTGAGTGAAGGGGATAGTTGCCCCGGATGGGTGGTTAGACCTCTCGTGAGGTTAACCCTTTCATTACCATAGCGGTTACTACCACTAAGGTAATGCAGGGGTTAACGCCTTCTGCAACCTTCCCAGTAGGTCTAACACCCACCCTGGGACAACAACCCCCTTCACCCACCCCCTCTACCCCCAATAAACCAAGTACTCTGATTTAACCCCTTCATTACCCTAGCTTTTATTTTAACAGTAGTATTTAAGCAGTCTCATTTCTTGTTCCCCCTTTCCTCTCTGTCCATCAGCTCATCTAATTTACTCGCTCT
Source organism: Ascaphus truei (assembly GCF_040206685.1). Lineage (NCBI taxonomy): Eukaryota > Metazoa > Chordata > Amphibia > Anura > Ascaphidae > Ascaphus > Ascaphus truei. The sequence continues at coordinate 131,614,102 of NC_134484.1, read as the reverse complement.
TCTTGTCTTATTCACCTCCATCTAACCATAGTTTCCGTAGTTCCATTAATCTACCAGCTCTCGACTCCACTTTTCGCTCTTCCCTCCGCTACAGATGGACAACCTGGTCATGAACTACAACTCTGCCCTATCCTCCTATCAAACTACATGCCCCTCTATCTGCTGTTCTTTTCCTTCTAACCCTAGCTAAACTGCCATACACACATGCTCAGTTACTGCACTCACTCCTCTGACCGCCTATAGATGAAATCTCATACTTGAGGACTTCCTTTACTACCCCTCTATCCCATTTCAACTCTGCCTTCTCTCAGGCGAAACAACCATACCATTACTTCACTGATCCCTCACATATCTAACCCACACCAGCCCTTCTCCATCGTTGACTCTCTATACAGACCCCCATCTATTACCCATTGTTCTTCCTCCATAACATTGCAAAGATACACCCTTTCGTCCAATGCTCTACTGCTAAAACTCTAGCACATGCCCTCATTCTCTCATCTTGACTATTGTAACCTACTGTCTAGCTGTCCTGCCTCCCCTACAATCTAGGAGTGAATTGCCGTCATGCGCTCTGGCTTGCGCCGAATGATAAACACACTTAATGAGTGTGAGTGGGCTGAAGGTAAGGCATATGGAGCATCATGGGACCACTAGGGAGGTCGGGGCTCAGGGGCAAAGAAAGCAATCTTAACCCTGTCAGCTCATCCGTCCTGGATCCTGTAGCTCCTCGGTAGCCCAACCCGCAGTGTGCATCCGGCAAGGTGAGTGTGAGGAAATGAAGAGGAAAGATCCGGTGCGACAGCAAACAGCCAAATGACGTCAGATCCACAGTTGAATGCAGTAGCTTTATTGGTATGGAAACACACAGGTAAAAACAGCAGGCTGCAGCACAGCCTCCTCCACGCGTTTCACACACTGCTGGCGCTTCGTCTGGTAGACGAAGCGCCAGCAGAGTGTGAAATGCATAGAGGAGGCTGTGCTGCAGCCTGCTGTTTTTACCTGTGTGTGTCCATACCAATAAAGCTACTGCATTCAACTGTGGATCTGACGTCATTTTGCTGTTTGCTGTCGCACCAGATCTTTCCTCTTCATTTCCTCCCCTACAATCTATCCTAAACACACTGCTAAAATCACTTTACTCTCTCCTAAATCTGTCTCAGCTCCTCTACTGCAGAAATCCTTCTCCTGGCTGCCTATTAAACTCTGTATTATTTGCAGAATGCTCCTCTCTTTCAAGGGTATAAACTCCTCTGCCCCTCCTTACAACTCAGCCCTAATGTCTCACTATACACCTGTCCGATTCTTGTGTTCTGTTCATAGTCGTCTTCTGTCTACCCATTTTGCATCTAAAGCTCTCCCCCGTTTAAAACCTCACTTACTGCCCCACGCCTGGAATGCGCACCCCCTCAATATCCAACTAGTACCATCTTTCACCACCTTTAAGGCCCAACTTAAAACACACCTCTTTAATGAAGCCAGGGGTAGCTACGTTGGCTGATACTATACATCTCATATGCATTTCCATGACCCATGCAGAACCACTTACTACAACACCTTCCTAAGGTCTCGAAGTTCTCGGTACTTAACTACTTAAGATTGTAAGCTCTTCGGTCCAGGGACTCCTTATAGTAATGTCTTCTATTAGGGCATGTGTATTACAGCAGCAAAGCGCTTTGTACATGGGTGGTGTTATACATATAAAGATATACATACACTATTAGACTGCCAAATGGCAAAATTGGCATGGGTGTGTTTTTTAGAGAACACATCTGATTTTATGACCCATAAAACATTTTTTTTTTTAAATGAGTCCTACTCGCAAATATTTATGGGCTTCATCAATGCAAAACAAAATGATGTATTCAAGTACTTAAGTTTTTATTGGCATCCCCCCGGCTGTGAAGTTTATAAGTAGCAGGCAAATCCATTGGGTTACAATTTGTTTGACATTTACAGAGACAAATAAGTAGGCAAGTTGCCGAAGGGACGGCATACTGGACAGTACAGAGGATCCCTGATAACAGCATAAGGAGACCCTTTGAATTACAGTCGAGGAGCTGTGGGAGTTTGCAGTGGAATTGCTGACCGGAGTGCAGGAACAACACAGACGCCACAGCTCTACCTGAAGGAGGTTCGGGATGAGCTTTATGCGTCCCAAGGTGATTTATTCACTTACGTTTTTGAGCGCAATGTGAGAGTTTAATCTTTTTTTTATTGTAGTAAAAAGTTTTACACTACAGTTGTTCTTTCCTTGATTTTCAAGCTTTATTAGAGGACCTTTCCTATTGAAGGATCAGGTGAAAAAAGGCTCTAAGCTACATTTATTGTAACAGTAAAATTTTTCACACCTAAAAATCTGATTGAGACTAGAAGAAGTGTCATGAATAGAACAATAAGTAGCCATAATATTTAGAGAATTAAATGCAGTTGATTATGAAAGGTACTTTTTACAGATTTAGTTGTTCAAATATTCATAATATTTAGATGCACTTTTGACTTTGCCACTGAGCTCAAATTTAATTTAGAAGTTCAAAATCTCTATAAAAATGCTCACATAACTGTATTGAAGGAGATCTGTTACATCAAATTCTGCAAATGCGTCTACAAGCAGAGGTACTATCTTCCTGCATCTTAAAGAGAAGACCTTTGATGTTCTTGGTACAGGACAGCTGGATTTTAGCAATGATTTAGCAAACATTATTGCAGTCGTTATCGTGGGGTAAAGAACCAAATTTTATGATTTTGCACCAAGGGATGGGGGGGATGAGAGGGCACGAAGGGATGGGGGGGATGAGAGGGCACGAAGGGATGGGGGGGATGAGAGGGCACGAAGGGATGGGGGGGATGAGAGGGCACGAAGGGATGGGGGGGATGAGAGGGCACGAAGGGATGGGGGGGATGAGAGGGCACGAAGGGATGGGGGGGATGAGAGGGCACGAAGGGATGGGGGGGATGAGAGGGCACGAAGGGATGGGGGGGATGAGAGGGCACGAAGGGATGGGGGGATGAGAGGGCACGAAGGGATGGGGGGGATGAGAGGGCACGAAGGGATGGGGGGGATGAGAGGGCACGAAGGGATGGGGGGGATGAGAGGGCACGAAGGGATGGGGGGGATGAGAGGGCACGAAGGGATGGGGGGGATGAGAGGGCACGAAGGGATGGGGGGGATGAGAGGGCACGAAGGGATGGGGGGGATGAGAGGGCACGAAGGGATGGGGGGGATGAGAGGGCACGAAGGGATGGGGGGGATGAGAGGGCACGAAGGGATGGGGGGGATGAGAGGGCACGAAGGGATGGGGGGGATGAGAGGGCACGAAGGGAGGGGGGATGAGAGGGCACGAAGGGAGGGGGGATGAGAGGGCACGAAGGGATGGGGGATGAGAGGGCACGAAGGGATGGGGGGGGATGAGAGGGCACGAAGGGATGGGGGGGATGAGAGGGCACGAAGGGATGGGGGGGGATGAGAGGGCACGAAGGGATGGGGGGGGATGAGAGGGCACGAAGGGATGGGGGGGATGAGAGGGCACGAAGGGATGGAGGGGGATGAGAGGGCACGAAGGGATGGGGGGGATGAGAGGGCACGAAGGGATGGGGGGGGATGAGAGGGCACGAAGGGATGGGGGGGGATGAGAGGGCACGAAGGGATGGGGGGGATGAGAGGGCACGAAGGGATGGGGGGGATGAGAGGGCACGAAGGGATGGGGGGGATGAGAGGGCACGAAGGGATGGGGGGGATGAGAGGGCACGAAGGGATGGGGGGGATGAGAGGGCACGAAGGGATGGGGGGATGAGAGGGCACGAAGGGATGGGGGATGAGAGGGCACGAAGGGATGGGGGATGAGAGGGCACGAAGGGATGGGGGGGATGAGAGGGCACGAAGGGATGGGGGGGATGAGAGGGCACGAAGGGATGGGGGGGATGAGAGGGCACGAAGGGATGGGGGGGATGAGAGGGCACGAAGGGATGGGGGGGATGAGAGGGCACGAAGGGATGGGGGGGATGAGAGGGCACGAAGGGATGGGGGGGATGAGAGGGCACGAAGGGATGGGGGGGATGAGAGGGCACGAAGGGATGGGGGGGATGAGAGGGCACGAAGGGATGGGGGGGATGAGAGGGCACGAAGGGATGGGGGGGATGAGAGGGCACGAAGGGATGGGGGGGATGAGAGGGCACGAAGGGATGGGGGGGATGAGAGGGCACGAAGGGATGGGGGGGATGAGAGGGCACGAAGGGATGGGGGGGATGAGAGGGCACGAAGGGATGGGGGGGATGAGAGGGCACGAAGGGATGGGGGGGATGAGAGGGCACGAAGGGATGGGGGGGATGAGAGGGCACGAAGGGATGGGGGGATGAGAGGGCACGAAGGGATGGGGGGGATGAGAGGGCACGAAGGGATGGGGGGGATGAGAGGGCACGAAGGGATGGGGGGGATGAGAGGGCACGAAGGGATGGGGGGATGAGAGGGCACGAAGGGAGGGGGGATGAGAGGGCACGAAGGGTGGGGGGATGAGAGGGCACGAAGGGAGGGGGGATGAGAGGGCACGAAGGGAGGGGGGATGAGAGGGCACGAAGGGAGGGGGGATGAGAGGGCACGAAGGGAGGGGGGATAAGGGGAGGGGGTGAGAGGTCGAGATGGTGGGAGGGTGAGAGGATAAGGGGGGAGAGAGAGGATGAGGAGGGGTGCAACAATCTTGGAATTTGTGGGAGGAGCAGTAAGATCAGTATTGCTCGCCGTGTACAGTATGACTGCAGGTCAGTTATTTATAAATGATCTGACCATTGCGTCATTTGTTATAAATTTCACTCCAAGCATGCACCAATTTGCACTATTTCATATTCTATTTCCGGGAAAAAAATCCTCGGAAGGGCGCTCCCTCCCAAGACTCATTCCCAGATGTTTTGCGAAACAGAATATAAAGTGGTGCAAATTGGTAAATGCTTGGAGTGAAATTTAGAAAAGATTGTTACATAATCAGGTCATTTATAAATAACATTCTTCCTCACCAACGATTCTCGCGCGCGTCACACCTTTCACCATTTTGGCCAGTATTTTTGGACAAGCCACCTGGCAACCATAAGTGTGGGACAAAAATGGAACATCTGTCTTGAAGATCAAATACGATCAGAAGTAAATGATTAATGTACCATTGCTACATCTTATTTAGCATTGCAGACATTAAAACTCCTGCTGGCATGTTACAGTGTCGACATACAACACACCAGCATGTAAAGTAGATGTTAGTTTTAACGAGTAGCATGCGAGAAGGAGGCAGGACTAATGCGCTATTCCACCCGCAGGAGTACTAATGTTTACCGTCAAATGAACATAGTGAAAGCTGAAATATTGCAGAAAAGCAAAGCAACAATGCAACCCTTCTAAAAATACAATGACTATGTATCGCATCAAGCTACCCAGGAGAACCAAGACTGGAACTTGTACCCACTGTGCACAGGTTTACATTTTAATATTGGAAAGAATGGTCCAGATACAACCAATATCAGCAGCAAGTTTAATATGCAACTAACCATAAACAATAAGGGCTATACATACTAAGACCTGTTACTCCATAATACTCCTTCCAGGATGGGCAGAGGCTGACTTGTCTACTGGCAGAATCACTCTGAGCTCCCTCTAGTACTTTAAAGATTAAGATTGCGATTTGTGGTTAGTGGTTACAAACACCACATAGATAGATAGCGCTAGCAGTCAGCACAACACAGGTATTTACTTTACCACCACTTGTTTGGTAGAGGAGCCCGTCAACATTTTGCAGGTCCTTCTTCCAATCAATGAGTTAATAAATTGACAAGTACATGTATATTATATCAGCTAATATTTCCAATGAGGTCCAAGAGGCTTTTTTGTAGCTGAATTATCCATTGAAAAATCCTACCTATAGGTAGCCCTTGAATGTCATTGTTCCAAAAATAGCACATTCAGCTCAACCCTGTTATAGTGTGATCCGCTACAACACGGATCCGCTTATAACGCAGTCTGAGCATGGTTCCCGATTTAAAAAACAAGTTTATTTTGTTTTTTTAAAGAAATGGCCGCTGCTCGAGGATTTACCCGGCATTTGCAGCTCTCTCCTCAGTCCCTGCTTCATCAGGCTGCATCCACGGTGCACACCTCCAAGGTTATTTTTTTTTAAAAACATTCAATGCTTTATTGCCAACGGACAAACACCTCCCACCCCACCACTAATAATTTTAGCATACCATGGAGGAATCGAGGTGGGGGGAGGTGTGTGTGTCCTTTAGCAATAAAGCATTAAATGATATATCTATCTATATCTAAAAAACTTGGCGATGTGCACCACGCACGTGGACGCAGCCTGATGAAGCAGGAAGAGAGGAGAGAGCCTCTGCTGCAGAGAGGAGAGAGCTGCAGAGGCCAGTTAAGTCCTTTCACGATCCCAGTTATAACGCAGTCTCATTATGTAGACCCAGAGCATCGCGTTATAACGGGGTTCAGCAGTAATAATAAAGTCTGGCTTGTAAGTACAAGTTATACCATGCCCCAAACATCTGAAATTTGACTGCTGCACCATTAGCCAAGTGCAAAATCTGACACTAAATAGAATTACCTCAAGTGACTCCTGCAAGTCTCCCACAAGTACCAAGTCTTCATCTTCATCGTCACTCAGCTGGTCTTGGGAACAATAGTGAGTGCTGTATGCAGAATGCTCTTCAATTGCAGCCAGCCAATCCTGTTAATTAAACAAAGATAACACTTCGGGCACAATATTCCAGTGCAGACAGAGAGGGTAGAGCCATTTACTTAAAGCAGACAACAGCATTGACTTATTTGAGTGTACACCGTAATGCCGATATACATATATCTCAAGAAGAAATTATATCTATATTATTTATACATGCAAGTCTAATTTGTTGTGTCTCCAAAACCCATTGTGACAAAAAACCGACAGACACTGATATTTACCAAGCGATGTAGGGAAGAGCAAACACATGTGGAGACAAAAAACAGATATCCAATAGTGCAGTATAGTCTGTGCAAATGGATGTTGACTCGTTAATTCTTATGAGTGGGGTACTCACAAGTGAGGGATGATCTTTTCACTCTACCTGCTTACAGGAGCCTATAGACAGAGCCGTGAGGTGTATGTCCAGCGGGAAGACATTACCGAGGAGGTGAAACGCTGCTTCAAGTTCCAGCAGCCGGTGTCGATCGCGTAGATCAAACTGCCTGTATTACATTTGTACCATGCGAGTGTAATCTTCTATATACTTACCATTATAAAGTTTTATTAGTCTGCACCATGTCCGGTCCTCTCTCTCTCATTCCTAAAGGGTACAAGTGAATCTACCCCATCCGGTTCCACCCTCAGCTAGATTGCGGTCTAAAGATCTACTGTCTAAAGATACTATTACGTGTATCTAGATCATCCCTCACTTGTGAGTACCTCACTCATAAGAATTAACGAGTCAACATCCATTTGCACAGACTATACTGCACTACTGGATATCTGTTTTTTGTCTCCACATGTGTTTGCGCTTCCCTACAATATTGGACTCCTGAAACTTCACCGGATTGAGAAAGCAATCCACCATTGGGTCACAGCAGCATTCAATCATTCGTTTGTATTATCAACACCAATTATTATCTATTTTTCACAAGCACTTAATATTGCTATTAAGCTATATTGTGATCACGTAAAGTGCACTAATTCTTTTGAGCGCCGTATTGTGATCATTTTTTTCCACACATTTACCAAGCGATGACAAGGTATATTGGAATTAGATCTGGGGTTATCTGCTAGTGACGTGCATGTCAAAATCAAGCTCCTATACCCCAGAAAGTTATTGGTCTCCTCCTCTTCTTCCTGCCCCCCCCCCCCCCCCCCCCCACTGTAATGACGAGCCACACTGCCCCACTCCAAAGACAGGCTTTACCTTTACTGGTTCAGTAGCACCAATATGGGAACAATTTAAGGAAGTTTATACAGGGAAATTAAACATTTAGATGCTTCCTCAAACATACCCCTCTTGTCTGTTTGAGGCTTTTAGGATGAACTTTAAAGTTATGAATGCTGTCATCAAAGTATTTAACAGAAAAAGAACATTCGTCCGTGCATTTCACCTGCAGAATAAATGAAAGAGTGAGTCAATAATACATACTCGTATATTCAAAGTAATTTTAGCTTGTGAATGGCAATTGTCCTCACCAGGTTCTAAGACACAAATGTATATGTACATGTACTGTATATGACCTATACATTATGCTACAATACAATGACAGATTCAAGAAAAAAAATAATTTACTATATACCAAGCAGAGAAGAGGCTATTCAGAGGAGAGTTATTTTGCACATTTAAACATTTTAAGTAAATTAAATTGACATTAACAATCAAAGGCAGAATTTTTGTAACTACTTACAAAGTTACACATTACCATAACTTCAACCTTTTCAGTATGTTATTTAATTGCATATTGCTCCTACCGTGCAGATGGCTTGAGTTAGGTGCTTGCAACCTTGCCGATGAATGCGGCTTACTGCATCAGCTCTGTAGAACATTAAACATGTTTTAGAACATTTTTAAGACATGACTTTTTTCAATTATCTGAAACATTTACATTTACAAAAATTCTCTGAATACCAAAAGAAAAACAAATAGCTCATGGACTACTACATGCTAAGTGAATAGTCTAGGTTTCCACGGGTGGTAAAGTACTAGAGCAGACGATTAAAAGAAAAGATATACCATGAATAACTTACTGTTTTTGGTACCAGGATAGAACACCTTCTTCCAAAACTACCCAAAAAAGTTTCCAGACAAAAAAACGTGAGCTCTAAAAACACAAAAATAGCAGCATTAAAATAATATAATATTCTTGTCTAAAGCTGATCTCCCACCCTCTGTCCACTAACTCAAGTAGAAGTCCTAAACACCGACATTGCTCGAAGACACCTATTCCACCATGCAGCATTTTAGGTACCATCTATGCTTGTTTCACAATTTAAAATAAAAAAGGATCTAAAAGCCAATCTTCAAAAAAAACAAGTACAGCTAAACCCCGTTATAACGCGGTCCTCGGGGTCCACCCCGAGACCACCGCGTTACTAACGGGGTCGCGCTAATTTTAAAAAAAAATGGCCGCCGCATCAGTGCATACAGTATTTACCCCGCGGTCCCGGCTTCCCCCTATCACCGCGTGACAGGAGATGGGAGGGGGGATTCCCCTCCGGCTTCAGCTTCCCCTGTCACCGCGTGACAGGAGATGGGAGGGGGGATTCCCCTCCGGCTTCAGCTTCCCCTGTCACCGCGGGACAGGAGATGGGAGGGGGGATGCCCCTCCGGCTTCCGCTTCCCCTGTCACCGCGTGACAGGAGATGGGAGGGGGGATACCCCTCCGGTTCCGGCTTCCCCTGCCACCGCGGTACAGGAGATGGGAGGGGGGATGCCCCTCCGGCTTCCGCTTCCCCTGTCACCGCGTGACAGGAGATGGGAGGGGGGATTCCCCTCCGGTCCGGCTCCCCCCCGCCGCAGCACAGGGCCCTCGCGCCGCAATACAGGGCACCCTGGCCCTGCCGTAGCGCAGGGTCGTCCTGCCCTCCCCCCCCCCATGCCCCCCCACGCTGCACAGGGCCATCCCACCAGCCCCCGCAGCATCAGGGGCCCCCGCAGCAGCCATCATCCCCCTCCACCGCAGCACCACCCCCACCGGCACGCCCCCCCCCACCCTGCAGCCACATGCCTCAAAAATCATCCCCAAGGTAAGGTAAGGCTGATTTATGTATATGTGTAGTGTGTGTGTGTGTGTGTGTGTGTGTGTGTGTGTGTGTGTGTGTGTGTGTGTGTGTCAGTGTGTAGTGTGAGCAATGAGCAGTGTGTCAGTGTGTGCAGTGTGAGCAATGAGCAGTGTGTCAGTGTGTGCAGTGTGAGCAGTGTGAGCAATGAGCAGTGTGTGTGCAGTGTGCAGTGTGCGTCAGTGTGAGCAGTGTGTGTGCAGTGTGAGCAATGAGCAGTGTGTGTGCAGTGTGCGTCAGTGTGAGCAGTGTGTGTGCAGTGTGAGCAATGAGCAGTGTGTGTGCAGTGTGCAGTGTGAGCAATGAGCAGTGTGTGTGCAGTGTGCAGTGTGCAGTGTGAGCAGTGTGTGAGCAGTGTGTGAGCAGTGTGTGTGCAGTGTGTGTGCAGTGTGTGTGCAGTGTGTGTGCAGTGTGTGTGCAGTGTGTGTGCAGTGTGTGTGCAGTGTGTGTGCGTGCAGTGTGCGTGCAGTGTGCGTGCAGTGTGTGTGCAGTGTGTGTGCAGTGTGCGTGCAGTGTGTGTGCAGTGTGTGTGCAGTGTGTGTGCAGTGTGTGTGCACAGTTTTTTTTTTTTAAACGGGAGCCACGGGAAAACCGCGTTATAACCGAATCGCGGTATAGCGAGGCGCGTTATAACGGGGTTTAGCTGTATAACAAAATATCAGAAAATATACCATGCATACAGAACTTAGGGCCCTATCCAAAGTAAGAACACTGCAGCATTTCCAAAATGGCTGCGACCATGGCTGATTTATGGAGAAACTTTAGAAAATTCACAAATGTAGACTGAATTCCCTGAAAAAAAATATTTTTATAAAAAGCAATTATTTTAAAAGACAAACCGAACTATTTCAGAATAAGGCAAAGATCAGAATGAACATGGTAAAGGAGGGGCAATTTTGAACAGGACAAAAAAGACTTCATCCGATCAGGTTTTGTTTTCGCTTCTCAGAGGTTTATTCATTAAATAGAGCCAATCAGAGCACTATCGCATAAACTCCCACTCAAGTCGAATGCTCATAAGTTCTCATGTGAAAATGCCCCAATATGGACTACTTTAGATTACAGCTCTACTTTAGAATCCAAAAAGCTCAGTTTCTTTAGGAACATTCACTGTGACAAAGTGACCCAGGGACCCCGTTTTAATTAGCCCGTTAGCCCTCTGCATACCGTTTAAATCTGATGCTAATTTATCTCTACACCTCTACACAGGTGAGGCAACTTGCACCCAATGGCATTCTTCACCTAATCCTTAAACTGGCTTAGCTAAACAAGAATACCTTATCTGCAGACCAATGTTAGTACTTAAAAGCAAATTTAGGATATTCTGTTTATAGTCGGCCATCTAACTGTGTGTGGAGGGGGTGGGGGGGAGGGGGAGGGGAGGGGGAGGGGAGGGGGAAAAGGGACCACCTTAAGTGATTTTTTTTTTATATACATGCTTTGACATTTTTTTAAATATATAAATTGATAGTTTACTTGTACGTTAAGGCCTAGAAAAAGGATGTTTGTAAATAAGGAAATGATGAGTCAAGGTGATTTTAGTTTTGATGAAATCCAGAAATACCTTGCAGAGTGGGCCTTCATATCGCTGGAGAGTTTTGTTTATGTACTGCACACACACAAAAAAAAAAAAAAAGGTTTATTAGGGTATCAATGAATGCCATACATCCAAATGAATGAGCTTTGTATGACATGTATATGTATTTCTCACCTTGCCAACACTGCTTCGAAGAACCTGCTTAATTTCGATACGGTGTGCAAGGTCTAGTGGTATCTGATCTGTAACACCAGAAATGTGCAATAATAAATGGCAACATATGTTCTAAAAAACTAGGCTTGACCAGACAATGACGGTTTTCTCTTTGTGCCACTCAAGAAAAATATTTAACAATCTTCTGAAGGGTTGAAGATGCCATAGAAAATGCTTTCCGTTTTAGTTTGATAGTATTATATATGTATCCAGGGGTCTAATAATTAGTTGAACATCTGAAAAGGAAATTAATTGCAGGTAGTTGTTGAATGTGACCGGCTATCCCCTTTGCCTTTTCACAGCATTTACCACAAAAAAAGGTATGTTTTACTTTTAATTAGCAAAACTCAAAACAGGTACCTTAGAAATGAAATTTAAAAAATGCCAGGCGCTCTTTATACATAGAGGAGCACTTAACTATTTACAAGTGCAACATGCAATTCACACATTATAGATATAGTGCAATTTAATAAAAGATGACAGTTTCAATTTAAGAAGTGTTTAATTGGAAACCTACAGTATTAAAAGTGCTAATAAGAAATAAGACTGATTCGCTACTCAAAAACCCAGATGAACCGTCCTTGCAGTAGATTTTCTCGTGTTGTGGGAAGTATAGAATCACATAAAAAATATAATAAACCAAGAAAATATAGTGCAATATGTCTGGACTGTTAGGAATAGAAATTCTTGCACTCTTATGATGCACACTCATATGAACCCAATAGGTTAAAGGCAAGTAGTGAACCCAATAGGTTGTGTATCCAGAAATTCTCATATAGTGTATCCCTACCCCTCTGGACTATGTGGGACCTCAACTCTCCGAGAGACACAAAAGAAAAATCCAAAATGTGCAGATTGTCTACCACAAGACAATCACTCCTCTAAAACCATGCAACAAGGGAAACCAGAACAGCTGATTTTCTCCTGATCTACTAGCACTCAAATGCAAAAATGGAAACTCAAGCGCACGTGGCAAAAACAGGAGTACTACAATAGCCAGTGGGAAAAAAAACTAGTCAAATGGTTTTCATGGGGCCAACAGAATCAAAAAGAGAGTGCACCCAAACACAATCATGTAGAAAAAAAAAATATATATATACAGTATATATATATATATATATATATTCAGGTCCCTTGTATAGAATTCAAATAGACTTCAATAGTCAAAGAAACTTCATAACGTTTTACTTAAAAAATTTGTATTTTATTCGTGAAGTCAGAGTACACAACATTTCAGGACCATCCTTGGATCCATCTAAAATTCTACTACAAGATGATCATGCCTGCCAAGAAAGCCTACCTAACAAAAATAGAAGCGGCAAATAACTCCAAATACATTTTGAATATAGTAGAAACTCAGACTAATTCCAGCTGCCTCAGGAATAAACCATAACCAGCCATGGAGTTCAGTGAACAATAAAAAGATTTTCACTCCAAGTTTCAGAATAGCAGGGAGGGCTATTGATCAATAGATACAAAAACCCAAACTTGGACTGCACTCCCAGAAACATGAGGAGGTTTCCTGGATTCTGAAACATTTCCCACAGGTAAAGAAGATGACCTCATCAAGAACCTCAGCAACATGGATCCCTGCAATACTGGCTAGTACAGGGCCCAGAAGGCATACTCCGCCACACCAACCTCAAGATTGCATGACAAACAATAGATCACAGCAAGTTCCCAGACAACCTGAAAAATCTGCGTTCATCGACCCAACCTACCCCTGAGGAAGCCGAAACACGTAGGGTGATGAGCTTGAACCCTGTGAGCATACGTAGAAATCAGTGGAAACCTAACAGAACTTTACTGGCTACCAGACAGTGAATGGAGTTCAAACGCCTTTCTATAATCTATAAAAAAAAAAATACACGTCTAGCACCAACATACATCTTGGAACAAGTCACTCCTCATCAGCCAACCAGACAACTCAGCAGGACCAATAATTCACTGCTCAGTATTCCGTGATTCAAATCCAAAAGAGCACTCGGCAAAAGGGTTTAAACTCTGGAACAACCTCCGTATTGACAATAGGAAAGCTCCCACTTACTCAGCTTTCAAGGAATCAATTAAGACCCATCTCTTCTGTGACGCATTTCGGCATCAGCCCCATGCGAACTATATTGATCAATGCTGCAAAACCCTTGGGCACACTAATTAATTGATAGATATATGCCTTGTCTTATATGTGTAACATGTAAATTACAATTTTAGGTCTTAAAAGCCTGCTTCACTTATACTAGATCATTGGTTGAGTTAAAACACAATGCTCACATTCTGTAAACTAAATCCTCTATTGGTGTGGGGTAAAAGCTACTACCATGAGGCAATTCACTTTCTCCAGGACAAATATTTATTTTTTTACAAATAAAAGCAAATGTACTTACTTTTTATATTCTTTATATTCGCTGCAGCTCCATTTTTCAGAAGTTTCAAAGCACACTGCTTCTGCCCACGGTATGCAGCACAATGCAGTGGGGTATTTCCCATTTGGTCGGTGCAATTGATGTCAGGTGGCTTGGGTTTGTTTAACTAAAAGAAAAAATAAATACAATTACATATTGGTGTAAAGCAGCAATATCCCAGTTGTTTTTATATTTATTTTCATTTGATTTTTAACAGACAGGACCCCTGTAGCTGGTTTGCTCTATTTGCAGGTCCGGAGATGCACAATGGTGAAATCAGTGTCTAAGGGGAAACACAATGGCCGTTCAATCTCACAAGTCCCACTGGTCAATGCGAAACTAATATTGTTACCGGCTTCTTACTGGGACGGCCATTTAAATCCGGATTCAACATCGGTAACTTTACTGGTATGTAAGCTCTGGAATCAGGGGGTCCCTGGAGCTGAAAATAATGCGAGTCAGCTTTTGGGGAAGAATGTGAATGCTGTTTTAATGTGACCTTTTCTGTTTCTAGAGCACACTACTCAATCACATCTCGTGGACATGTTATAACAGTTTCTTACAGACCTTTATATAATGTCCATTACCAAATTGTTAGTGTCGTCTTCATAGAAAATATTGTTTGTATCTTTGGTACATGCACCTCCCCTCTGGAGTTTGGGAGATCTTTCTAAGGTTGGGTATAATTGCCATAGATGGACACACTTTTATTTTGGTCTTTCATACTAAACATTCTACTAGAACAGCAATGCCTAAAGTTGACTTTGTCGTCATACAGTACCTGCTTTATACTCTTTAAAGCTGCAACTTTTGATACTGTTCCAGAATAATGTATTCCAATTGTTCACCTATCCAAGCATTCAGGACAAGGTTCACGAGTTCCCTGATGTTTCACACTTTCGTCTGTGTGTCTGTAATGGACACCTCTCATTTGTAGTGTGTGTTGGCTAGCATTGGGTTATCTATACTCTCTTCTCAATGTATATTCTCCCACTAGGTGATTTGATTTATTTTTCCTACTCAAATGACAAATGTTCTAATGCCATGTGTCTGTGGCATTATTCCTTGGATGTCCCAAAATATTCTCAAACTGTCAGACACAAAATACTGCATATTTGCACAAACTCCGTGCCATAAAATCCTATTTCAATTCCTTGTTCTTCCAAACAGATATTGACACAACTGTACATACCGCTATGTCATACAGCCAATATGCATTTTCTTCACTACACAATCTAAATGATAAATACCATCATCCCTTATTTACTTATTGATTACAATAACCTACCAATTGAAGAGCCATCCTAAACAGAGCTGCTTGTTCCCAGTTTAATCCCATCATACTCTCCCAGCTTCTACTTCACTTTTCTGAACGGCCCTACCATGTCTGAAAACATTTCCCTCTGTAGTGCCTTTACACTCACAAATTCCAACGGTATATTGAAAACTCAGGTGAAAATCCACATTCTCATTGAAGCCTTTACTAAACGTGTTGATATCTCTCCCTTTCTAAATTTACCTTACCCCAAGTCTTCACTTCCTCTTGCCAGACTGTCTGCGCTCTATATAAATGGATTACGTTACAACATGCACACTGAATTGTGGTCATGTTATTTCTGCATCTCAATACACTGCTTACATTGTTCCACAAATCACAGATTTCCCGTTCATATTGTCTGTAGCCTGTCATGCGGTGTAATCCATTTACAGAATTTTAGATTGTACTTGGCATTTTATAGTAA
This sequence comes from Ascaphus truei, assembly GCF_040206685.1. NCBI lineage: Eukaryota > Metazoa > Chordata > Amphibia > Anura > Ascaphidae > Ascaphus > Ascaphus truei. Next base: position 131,598,435 of record NC_134484.1, on the reverse strand, counting down.
GCAATGAAATCATAATAGGTTATTACTAGAAAGTGAAAGGATAATGGCAAAGGCAAGGGGTGTACAATTGAAGACAGGATTAAAATAAGTGATTAGAGGGAAAACATTACAGCTTAATTTATAAATATGTTAATTCTTAATTATAGCGACTGTAAAGTTTACTGTATTTACGTTGTGTAAACGGGGTTTATTCAGGATTTAGAACAGCAGTGACAAATGCCTATTTGTTTTTTATTTTTTTCAGCATTTTATTATTTTAGTTAAATGAACATATTACTTACATATATAATTTTGATAAAGGAACAATATTTATACATCTCTTAGTAAAAACAATTATCTTCATAACAATTTTTCTTTACTATTTTCTGTTTGTTGCATATCAATTTAATTGTTATATATAAATCTCTTTGGATTCTTTTAATTTCAAACTATTCTTATTTTTTAACATAGAAAAGATAAAGAAAAGGGATAGATAAAGAAGGGGCCAGAGAGGAAAGGAATGGGAGGGAGGGAATGCTTAAGGCTTTGGTCCCGCTGCGTCCGGCGGCGCTCGCAGCCGCGTTCCTCACCAGCAGGGGTATCCGTTCCTAGCCGGTCCCAGTCCCCCCTCGCTGCACGGCTCACAACGTGCTTTGACGCGTCAGCCGCCAGGGGATGCAAGAAAATTGTGATCCCGAGCGGTGACGCGTCACGTGGTGCGCTGATGAGCCTATCAGTGGCGGGGGCGGGAGCGGTCAGACAGCTTCCTCCACAAGGTAGGGGGTAGGGGGAGGTGGGTGGTGTGTGTGTGTATATATATGTATCAGCGTGTGTGAGGAGGGCATTTGTGGGGGAAGGGGGCGGGAGCTACTTACCTTCCAGCAGCTCCCTCCTGCAGCCCGGGAGACCGAGACCGAGCCCGTGGAGGGAGGGGGGGGGGGGGGGAGGGAGGGGGGGGAGGGGGGGGAGGGGGGGGGGAGGGGGGAGTAGCGGGTCCCTCCGCTCAAACCACGCCCTCCCACTCCCCTCCCGCCGCCCTACAGACCGCATGTCGCGGTCTGTGCCTGTCAGCGCGCCGCCTGTCTGCAGTGCGGGCACGCTGACTGAGGGAGCGGGGCCTTAGCCTAAGGGCTAAAAAGTAAAAGACAAGGGATAACAATCAACCATGATTAGGATTCTACCTGAAAAACGGCATCCACAATTCCCATATCTTATAGAATTGATCTAATTTTTGATTCAGTTGAGCTGTAAGCTTTTCCATTAATTTAACTTCATTCCCTCTTAATTATTGTATGTCTCGATGGTACATTTATATTCTTCCACGCCGCTGCTATAGAGCAACGGGTTGCTGTAAGAACAATAGAGATCATTTTTCTCATCGTATTAGATATCTCTTCAACAGGCTTTGCTAATAAATACGTTAGTGGGTCTAGAGGGATTCTTGTATCTGTAATTTCCTGTAACATATTCTAGATCTTTGTCCAAAACTTTTGAATCTGTGGAAATGACCACCATATACAGTATGTACCATATCTCCTCTAAGGCCACATCCTCTCCAGCATAAATCTGATGTGCCGGGGGGGGGGGGGATATCTGGCTCAGCCTACTCGGGATTAGGTACCATTGAAATAAAATTTTGTATATATTTTCCTTTGTTATCGTGCAAATTTAAATTTAAGAAAAAAGACCAAGAGTGGCAAGGTCGGTAATGTTAGCTCACAGGGGTGGCGTGGGAATGGGAGTACCAGACATCAGGCAGCCCAATTGAAACAAGTGGTGATGTGGAACAACGACCCGGCAACTACGTGCTGTCTGGGGATTGAGTCAATTTATGAGTCCACTTTCACCGACGTCAGTCCTATGGACTGGGTTAAAAGAAGAAAGACATGTGGAGAAGTTTAAATTAGGATCAATGAGATGTACATGGGAAACTTGGCCTAAAAAAAAAAAAAAAAAAAATATTCACTAAATTCAACTCCATCGTTATTAACGCCTATATTTAATAATCCTGAGTTTAAACCAGGATGCGCAAAAAATACATTCAAACAATTCAGAGCTAAATATTACAACGGTAAATGACTTGGTAGTAGAAGGGAAACCAATGACATTTAAGGAGATACAAATAAAATATCAAACACATGATATTCCAATTTTTCGTTTTCTTCAAATTAGACATTATTTGTTGAAATCACAGAAAGAGAAATTTCCTGATTTAACAAAATTTGAAACTTTGTAAAAAAAGGTGTATATCAAAAGGGGTTGATCGAGAATATATGAGGAATTAATTCTAGCAACAACTCCTCAGAATCATAATTATATGTTAAAATGGGCTGAAGATCTCAATGTAGAAATAGATAGAGAAACCTGGGAGGATATCTGGGAATCGGCAGACAAATGCCTATTTGTAACAGAGTATTCAATGCCATTTTGAAAAACAGCAATCTAAAGCTGCGCTTATAGTGCCGGAGACAGCAACGTCACTTCAAAACAAATGTATTGAAGCCATCGCGTGTGCTTATAGTAGGCGCGACGCGACGGAATGGTCACTATCGCTGGAAGTCACTTCAATTTGATTTTTCCAGCGACAGTAGCGTGACGTCCGCATCGACTGCATTGTAAGCGCAGCCTAAGCAATATGCTTCATATTTTTTTTAGTTTTTTTTTTTTTTAATAAAATCAGTCCTGTAGTATTAGATACTTAATACTTTTTTATTTTAAAATGCAACTCAATGCCATTGCTAATGAGTTGGAATATATAGAGCATCCTTTGATTAATATAGCAGGTTTTAGCCCACCTCTACAGCAGTGCAAGATATTTGCAAGACACTTTACCACAGGCTAGAGAAGACGATCCGAGGATCAAATGCGGAGCACAGCTGTGTGAAAAAATGGGGGCTAAACACCAGCAAATAGGTTAAAATAGCCTTTAATCCATGGTAAGTGAGGGGTACAAAAGAACACTGACACGTTTCGGGAGACAATCCCTTTGTCAAAGAAAACTCTTTGACAAAGGGATTGTCTCCCGAAACGCGTCAGTGTTCTTTTGTACCCCTCACTTACCATGGATTAAAGGCTATTTTAACCTATTTGCTGGTGTTTAGCCCCCATTTTTTCACACAGCTGTGCACCGCATTGGATCCTCGGATCGTCTTCTCTGATACTTATTGGCGTGATGCACGCATCCGGATGAGCTGCCACTAATGTGAGTACTCCATTCTCCCTATTACATTGAGGAGTTTATGACCATCTCTACAGTGCCACTCCACTGTGTTTGTTCCAGTGGTATTATGGACGTGACCATGATCATGATCATATATACATAGGTCTGTCCTTAACACAGGGACTGTCATACTTTCCACTTATATAGAAGATATATGCACCGGTCTTAAGAGTCTCACTAGGCTTTTATCAGAGCTTATTCCTACTTCAAGTAATATTCTATACTTAGAATCTGCATGTACTATTTTCCATTTGTCTACTGAGCACCGATATTTGGGATCCGTTCCCGTCTATTCTATTTACCACAGGCTAGTTGTTAGGTCATCAGTTATATGTCAGTATATATTATTTAAGACATATTGAGGACGCTGTTCACGCGGACAATATGCCCATACATACCTCCAAACAGTATTTCTCAAGAAGAGACTGTTATACCTTACTGACCAACACTGAATCAAAAGTAGGATATAGGATCCCCCATCAACAACCCCTATGCAGGGACTGTGCTACTACTATGATCAACTTCTAACTACAAGGAGGTTGCATGATAAGAGGGGCCTACAATACCTCTTAGGCGATTTATAATATAAAATACACCAGTATTTATGTTTGTATGTGCATAGGTTTTTATATGGCACCGCAGGTCTTGCGGTTATCACTCCACTCTGTTTCTTCACATATATTAAAACAAAAAAAATATATATTTTAAAACTGCTTGGATTGCTTCTTGAACTTGCATATAAACATTGGAAGAGAGAAATCGTATTCAGGTGAAACTGGTTTGTGTAGATTAGGGGTGCGCAAACTGTTGGAAGCGGGACTTTTTGGGGGGGTGCGGGCAGTTGCCGAGCCTGGACCTCCTTCCTGAGTTTGCTTACTTCCTCGTCTGTGTTGGCCTGAAGATTGAGCGACTCTTCCATTTTATTTTACTTTTGACACCCATTGATCTCATTTTTAAATGTAGATATTCCAGGCTTGAGCTCTGCCACAACCTTGTCAAATGCCATTTGGAATAAGTTTTGTGTTTCTTTAAATGGATATTTCAGATCTTTCTTTGTGATGTGGGTGTTTTCTTCCCCCTCCGGGTATGACTGACAAGACACGTGCACGCTGATGTGTCTTGCTGCCATCTCCCAGAGGTAGGGCACTTTTATGGAAAAAGCAGGTAAATTCCTGGGCTGTATTATTGAAAAATCCTAATGCCTTTCACACCTGTGTAGGTGCTTTATCACTCTGATAAAGCAGCGACACAGGTGTGAAACACGTCAGAGGGCTTTTACCTTAAACAGGTTTGCTTAAGTCAAGAGCTCAATAAATTGTTTCTCTGTGCTTCACGTCCAGCTTTTTCACATTTTTGCTATGCACCATCATCCTTTGGATTTTTGTCCATCTGCTAGTCAGCAAGAAGCACGCATACTGTATATCAGGAACAACTTACAAGGACTTCAATCTCACGAGTATTACAATTATACACTTGTGTTTATGCACTAAGCCAGTGGGATATTGATTTTTGCAGTGGGACCCTCAGGGATGATTCAGTGAGTTTGGTTACGGAGGATACACTTGATGGTGGGTTCTCCTCTGACTCACAAACAGGGGTGATATGGGAGGGTAAAGATCACCCTACTTATCCACACATACATGGGCACAGCAGATGCTGGTCTTATATAAACCTACTGATCGATTTATGATTCCTGTGAACATTTCCTCTGCTAACAGCCTTGAATATAGTAGTCTGCTGCAAGTTTTTTGATGCACCGGATCTGTGACTGGTTTTCACCAACTTTCCGTCTCCAACATCCAACTCATGCAAGCCCCAAGGACAATGTCCAACACTGCACCATGCCAAAGGGTTACCAATATGCCAGGTTTAAAAAATAAATAAATTAAAAAAAAAACTAGCAAATAATTATGAAAGTAACTTTATTAGGTACTGTATTCCCCTAAAAACTTATTGGCTGCTCTTTAAATTGTGCTTGATCCCCCTTCTTTAAGCAATATTTATACTGTAAAAAAAAGGAAGCAAATTAATTGTTTTTATTTTTAAAAGAATGATTATGTTTTATGAACAATGAGAGTTTCACTCTTCCATTGAAACCACTTTCTACCAAAGTAGTTTTAATTACTGTTCTTTCCTTGAGTGGCCAAGTCTCCCAAACAACAGCTGAACCCTTCCAACGCCCACCATATTTTTAACAGCTCTTAGCTTCAGAAGCTACCAATTTTGAAATAAACGCTTAACAAAAACAAACTCGAGGCTCTTACAGTATAACTGATTCCAATTCTGAGGCTTAATCTCTGCATCGAAGATATCAGTGCGAATTAAAATGTTTGCCACGTGTATGTGTATATTGCACCATATTCATATATTTCACTTTGTTTCCTCCAAAATATACTGAAATCTTCCCTTAACGTCTTAGGGTTTATAACATAACATGTGTGCGCCAAAATAGCTTGCCTGGAAACCAAATAATTTGTAAACACATTAACTGCAATTAACTTTTAGAAACTTGACCAGCATCAGAACATCATGTGTTCCTTTAGATTAAAATGTTGCTCTCAGTTTTTGAGAAGTGTTGGAAAACAGATATGCCATTGTTACGCTTAATCAAATCCCAAACTACATGTACATTGACTTTCTGTACAATCATTGCAAACTCTTACCAGCTCTGAAAGTTTCGCAAGGTTTCCTTCTCTTGCAGCGCCCAAAAGCAATTCTTCAAGTTCTCTTTCCTGTGTCCGCTCTGCAGCTGTTCAGATATTAAATAGGAATAAGGATCGATAGGATTAATAAGTGTGAACCAGGCGGTAAAAGTGGATTTTTATTTTTTTTTTTAATTCTCTGCCTGATTGAAACAAAATTCTAGACGTAAGATTTGAACGAAGTGTTACTACTCTAAAACAATGTATTATAGATCCCTGGTAAGCAGTGTTATTTTGTGAATATATCAGGTCACTTACTTCTTTCCCCCCCACCCAAAAAAATGTGGGAGTGTAAAAAAAAAAAAAAAAATTATATATATATATATATATATATATATATATATATATATATATATATATATATATATATATATATATATATATATATATATATATATATATATATACCACGACTATTAAGGTTATGGTGGGTAAAAAAAGTGACTAAAACCCTCCACAGTAAAGCATAAAGCAACTGTAAATATTCCTGTATATTCATTTGCATGTCTTAGACAGGTCTGCAACCTTTGCACATTCACAGAAGGATTGGACTGGCTATTTATTTGGCAATTTGCAAATGGACTAGTTTTTAAAGAACAATCTTCTGGTGCTTGGGCACCTTTCTGGACATTATCCTCTGTTTCTCTACCCGTGAGTGTAATTATTAAGTTTATTCTGCAGTTGTCGTGTGTTTGCCTATCAAGGGAATAAATCTCAGTTTATTTTGCTCAACCTGTTCTGCTCAATCAGGACCCACGAAATATAAATGTGTTATTAAGCGCGTCTCCCGTGACAAGCGTTTAAAACGCAGACCTGTCTAAGACATGCAAATGAATATACAGGAATATTTACAGTTGCTATATATATATATATATATATATATATATATATATATATATATATATATATATATATATATATATATATATATATATATATATATATATATATATATATGAGATGTCACCTATTTTACTGCCACAGTGCCACCACGTGGTGAATGGCTGGTAATGCCACTCACCACAAATGTATGAACTGTGCAGCTTTTGTAATATTTGCTCATGTAGAGCTTTCCATTGAAAAAATGCTGCTAATTAGTAGCCATGCAAGGTCTTTAGCAAATATAAAATTTAATAATTAACAAAAAAATCTACTAGTAGAGGAATTAAGAAGAACGATCACTAACACACTACAGAGCAATCCAATGTTATCCCATCTGACCCATCCCATCTCATGTAGTAAAAAAGTGTCTTTATAAAGATGCAAATCTAAATTAAAAGAACTCCTTGAATCATAAAAGTATATTCCAATAGCTGCTGTACTTTTATTTTTATTTTTTTTAACCATGTTGAAGATTAAGTTGGATTAAGACAAAATGCATATTGATTTTTTATTTACAATTTTCTCCTTATTAAATGAAAAAAAAAAGTGTTTCAGTATTTTAGGCTGGCAAATTGAATGATCCATACATAGGATGCATCCTCATTGTTTTGCACTTCACAAAAGGCTCATTAATTAAGAAAAGCCATGTACACTTATTTGCTGTATTATGTGAACTGCAGGAAACCACTACATTTTGATATTTGTATTTTTTATGCTTTAAGTTTGTTAATAGATGCAATTTTATTTCAGCATTACAGAAAAAAACTATAGTAACACAAACACACACACACACGAGTAACTACTGCAGTTAGAAAATGAATAAATAAGAGAAATAAATCCTTACCTTCCAACATGATTTTTATCTCCTTGTCATGTGTAACATCTTTCGCAGTTTGTCCCTCTCCATTTATTACAGTGGTGTCTGCATTGTAGTCCAATAATAATATTACCAGTTCCTAATCAATAGAAGTCATTTGAGATGCACAGATTAGTGCAAGGATATAGACTGGTACAACTTGCTAAAAAAAAAACATACATAATATGCAAAGGAACAGTTTTCAAGTAGTGATTCAATGTCACAAAAGTTGGCATAGCTACTGAGCTGTAGGATTTCTGATCCGTTGGTCAGGACTAAGATTTAACTGATAAATTAAACCTTCATATATTTTAAGTGAATTTGCTGGAAGTTTAGGCAGTGCGGTCCAGCTTCTCTCCAATGTCTCTGCATGTAAAATGGGTTGAGCGCATCAAGAGTTTATAAGGTTTTGAGATTCAACCATGTTAATAAAATGACATTTAATACGTTTATACAAAAAGTACATTTTTACAAAAAGAGTACATGCAAAACAAAAACTGGAGCCCAACTAATGCAGTGTTGGGAGCTGCAGGAACTCATTAATAGTATCTCCAGAAGTGCGAATACAGTATTAAGTCACATCTCATTGATATAATAATCAGACCTAGAATTACCTGCTGCTTTTACTTTCTTGAATGAAAAGTTAACTTTAGTGCCTTTTTATTGTTGACTGTGACAAAACCCCGAGATTATTTTTTTTCTTAATCAAGGTGCAATATGTACTACATAAAAACCGATGTCTGTAATCAAATTTGAAGCAGTTGATAATACTTTCCTTGACGGTATATGCAAAATGTTTGAGGAGGAAGGATAGGTTGGGTCTACTCGGGCTGCTAGTCTTGAATTAAGAAATGTTTATAGTTATAGAATACAAAAATCTCATTGCAAGAGGAACTTTTTATTACACGAACAGTTTACATTTAAATAATTTAAAAAAAAAGTTTCAAATCCATAGGTTCCTCTGTTATAAACATAAATAAAATGTACACCTTTGTAAAGCCTCTTCGTGTCACCCACTTTAGAGCATAAATGTGAATTTCTGTGGACTACAGGCATACCCCGTTTTACATACACTCGCTTTACGTACACTCGCAAGTACGTACATTTTTTTTTAATTGCACCTTACCCCCTGTGTACGTACGCGTGCTTCGCGAGTACGGACACCAGGGGGCGGCGTGTGCGTGCTGTGGCGGTGTGCCCTCTCTTCCTCTCCCCGGCTCTTCCTTCACCTGGCTCCCCCAGCCCTTCCGTTCCCCGGCTCCCCCAGCTCTTCTGTTCCCCGGTTCATCCTCTCCCCGGCTCTTCCAATCACCTTCCCCTCTTCCTGGCTATTCCGATCACCCCCCGCCCCCCTCCCTCTTTCCCTGGCTCTTCCGGTCACCTTACCCTCTCCCTGGCTATTCCGATTACTCCCCCCCCCCCCTCGGTTCTTCCGATCACTCCCCCGAGCCCCCCCGGTTCTTCCGATTACTCCCCCCCCCCCCCCCGCCTCGGTTCTTCCGATCACTCCCCCGAGCCCCCCCGGTTCTTCCGATTACTCCCCCCCCCTCGGTTCTTCCGATCACTCCCCCGAGCCCGCTCAGAGCCGCGCTCTAGCGTGCGTGTGCCGCCTCTGACTGCCATGATTCTGCCGCCCGCAACCTGCACGCTGCTTGAGGTAGGGAAAGAAAGGGAGGAGGGACATGCAGGGGGTGGTGTGATGTGAGGGACATGGGGGGGTGATATGAGGGACATGGGGTGGGGGGGTGATGTGAGGGACATCGGGGGGGGTGATGTGAGGGACATGCAAGTGGGGGGTGATGTGAGGTACATGCAGGTGGGGGGGGATGTGAGACATGCAGGTGGGGGGGTGATGTGTGAGGTACATGCAGGTGGGGGGGGGATGTGAGACATGCAGGTGGGGGTGATGTGTGAGGGACATGCAGGTGGGGGGTGATGTAAGGGACATGCAGGTGGGTGGTGATGTGAGGTACATGCAGGTGGGGGGTGATGTGTGATACATGCAGGTGGGGGGTGATGTGTGAGGGACATGCAGGTGGGGGGTGATGTGAGGGACATGCAAGTGGGGGGTGATGTGAGGTACATGCAGGTGGGGGGTGATGTGAGGGAGATGCAGGTGGGAAGTGATATGAGGGAGATGCAGGGGGGGTGATATGAGGGAGATGCAGGGGGGGGGGTGATATGAGGGAGATGCAGGGGGGATGATATGAGGGAGATGCAGGGGGGGTGATATGAGGGAGATGCAGGGGGGGATGATATGAGGGTGGTAATATGAGGGAGATGCAGGGGGGGGTGATATGAGGGAGATGCAGGGGGAGGTGATATGAGGGAGATGCAGGGGGAGGTGATATGAGGGAGATGCAGGGGGAGGTGATATGAGGGAGATGCAGGGGGAGGTGATATGAGGGAGATGCAGGGGGAGGTGATATGAGGGAGATGCAGGGGGAGGTGATATGAGGGAGATGCAGGGGGAGGTGATATGAGGGAGATGCAGGGGAGGTGATATGAGGGAGATGCAGGGGGAGGTGATATGAGGGAGATGCAGGGGGGGTGATATGAGGGAGATGCAGGGGGGGGGTGATATGAGGGAGATGCAGGGGAGGGTGATATGAGGGGTGCTGGAGGAGATATGATTTTACCCGTGCGGCCTGATTTTTTAAAAATATTTATAGGGGGGGGTCTTTTAAAAATGTATTGAGGCGGTGTGGGTCTTTTAAAAATGTATTGGCGGGGGCATTTTTAATATGTATTGGCGGGGGCATTTTTAATATGTATTGGCGGGGTGGGGTTACATGTATTTAGAGGGATGGGTTTTTTTGGTATGTATTTTGTGGGGGCACTAGTAAGAAAAAATTAGCTGACATTAAAGATTTTCTTTCTATAAAGCCTACTGTATTTATTTTGGTTACAAATGCATTATTGACATTAGTTATGCATATATATGATGTCTGCAGAACAGTACATGCATCGTAAAGTGGAAAAAAAATAGTGCTTCACTTTAAGTACATTTTCACTTTACATACATGCTCCGGTCCCATTGCGTATGTTAAAGCGGGGTATGCCTGTATTGCACTGTTATACATCCAACAATAAGATGTTCTCCTTAAAAGGAGAGGGGAGAAAGGATGGGGGAGGGAACAAAGCAAAAATTAAAAAAAACATACCACACACTTTCGTTCGTGGTTGTGGTTTCATAAAATTGCGGCCGAGATCTAGGGGACCAAAATGTGTATATAGAGATGCTTAGCATTATTAGATCATGAACGCCTACTTGTTGCACTAAGGCCAGAATACTACAGTCAGGACCACAGACAGCTGCTTGGGCGATACTTCTTACTGTATTTATCTTTAAACAAAGCTAACCAGTGCAAGAAAGCATGCTTTTCACCTTACGTCCAGTAAAGGCAGCTCGGTGCAAAGGCGTGTCCCCCATATCATTTAAAACATCGACATCAGCTTCAGCCTGTCAACACATAAGAGGTGAAACATAACTTAATTCAATCTCTTTCCAACAGGGAGCAGGGATGGGGATACATTTATTAAGCAGAACTATATATTAGAAGCTCACAACCCTCACCCCTTCAGTTAACAGTGCAATTGGTTTTACCCCTAGATAAGTGTATCATGAGCCTCTGACAAGGGGTAAAAAATACCATTTGATTTTCAATAAATGAAACGTTTTTCATTGAATAGGCTTTATTAGGCACTTTTTGTTGTAGCCTTATTTATATCTTGAGCTAATAAAAATTCCAATTTGTTTTCTTGTGACTAAACGACTACTGACAGATGTGCATGCAGATACCTGGCTACTAAATTAGGAAAACAGACGATGGCACATATTCACTAAATGGTGCCAACACCTTCATTGCTGGTGGAGCCTGAAGCATTAAGTACATTGCACTCATTCAGTACTAAAGAAAGTTACTTTAATAAGGATTCACTTACGTGAAGTAAAAGTAAAGTAAAAGGCTTACAGGCAAAATCCAACATTTTAATTTACATTATTTAAAGCAGCAATCCCCCCCAACCCCCTCCCTGAAGTCTAGGAGTTTAACTCGTATAATGTAATATCTTCTTGCCAAATGAATATTTCCTGCTCTTTAAAAGAGTTTCTGATAGTAACTTCTTGACTTCAGTATTTTAACATCCTGTGCACTTTATATTACAAACGCTTATATATCTCCTGAATGGAGAATCAGATTTTAAAACAGAAAAACATTAACGCAAAAAGAAATGGCAATCAGCATGGATTGCTGCTTTAAAATATTATTTGGCTTTACCTTCAACAAATCTTCTACAACTTGGCCATGTCCAAAGTAGCATGCAAGGTGAAGAGGTGTCCATCCCAAATTAGATTTACTTTTACCTAAAGATACAAACACTTTCTCAGACAAAAAAAAAAAAAAAAGAGAGCTAAATTTGCCAGTTAAGGCATGTACCGGCCATTAGAAACCAAAGCTTGTACCAATATGCCGAGTAGCATACGCAACGTATACAATATTATGTTCCATAAAGCTTTAGGAAATTTGCTAATGTCAAGACAAAAATACCCAATGCTTCATCCAATATGACAAAATACATAGTTAAAAACGGTCATGTTGGTATTCTCATGAGTAAGGGTCATTTGGTTAAACCCTTTGGCCAAAGCGTTATAAGTATGCAGCCACTTCAGTGTGACCAGTATGCAGGTCCTAACACTACCTGTGAAAATCATCATTTAGAGAAGAGAGATGAATCTTAACAAAAAAAAAAAAAAAAGTGTTGTCCCACAGGAATACATATATTATATATACACACACACACACATAATCGCCTCGATGTTAAATCCACTCGCCCGGGGCGAGCAAATGTATAGGTTTGTCGAACACTGTATGTATATATGTATATATGTGTGGTGTGTGGATATATATATAGATATATATATATATATATATATATATACACACACACACACATACATACACTTTTTTTTTTTTTAATGACTGGGTAAGCTGGGGGTCCCTGGAGCGGAACCACTTTAAGCTTCGGAGACTCTCTGGCTCCCATGATATTAATTTCCGAAGAAGGTGAGCCCGGTACTGTCCCCTAGGGGAAACAAAATGGAGGTTTAATCTCCTGTGGCCAATGTAACAGGCAGCATTTATGGAAGAATGTTTCTCGGGAAACAGGCGATATCTAGAGTTTAAAATTAATGCAGTTCCGCTCTATGGACCCCCTGCTTCATAACGATTTTCAAAATTATCCTTTAATGTTATTCAATGTGTTTAAAAAAAAAAAAAAAAAAGTAGAAAATTATTTGCGCCATCAATTTTCATGCAATAAAAAAATAATTCTTTTTTTTTTTAAATTGAGCACATACAAAATGTTTATAATGCTAAATAATATCTCTGCCCATACTCTATAAAATAAATTACATAAAATTCATAAGATTCACAAAAAAATTCCATTTACATTCCTAAATGTTTCCACAAAATATTGAAACAATTGTCATTTAGAAGAGGGGGGGGGGGGGAAAACAAAACAAAAAAAAGATAATGGAAAAACAAAAAAAAACAAACACAACAGCTCGTATTGGAAGTCAGTTTATTTTTCTTTTCTCCTCTAGATTTTGCAAACGCGAAAAGGATGAAAAAAATCTCTCACAGTAAATTTATTTTCTTCTATGTCCTCCGTGGTGCCAAATACTAATAGGATAGCTCCTCCACCTCACAGCTGGCAGCACAAGAATTTCTCTGATGACTGCAGTATGAGGGGGCACTATCCACCTTCGGTCAGTTATTCTTGTCCCACCTCAGCTAAAGAAAGGACGTCCGGCAGGTTCCCTGCCAGTTTTATTTTTCCCATGTATGCTATTTCTGAGGGCTGCGTTGATGCCGCCCTAAACGGATTAGGTTGTTATTTTCCTGCCATTTCGTCAGCTTACCTCAAGAATGGCCGCTTTCATGCCGTGTGGTAATGTTATTGCCAGCCACATACAGCCTTGTTTCAGCGCTGCACGGCATCTTCCCCAAGGCCGTGGGAGCCGCTTCTCTGTGGAGTGGAGGGACGTCACGGTGCAGTGCTTTGGCGCCATCATGACAGCGAGCGCATATGTTCTAGCTCCAAAAAGGTTAATTTCCCACAAGGGGAGGTAGCTGGTTCTGGTGCCAGGTATTTAAAAAGCATGCATTTTCCTGCTTATTTGTTCCCTTATTGATAGAAAGCTAGCAGCGTCTGTCCCTTCTACAGTTACAAAGGACCAGAAAAGAGAACAGCAAGAGGCTCAAGCTGTCAAGCCTAGAAAAAAAAAATGTTTCTAAAGGCCAAATATGGTGCACAGTGCAGTGCCAAAACTTTCTGCTATGTATCTCAAAAGATTTTGAACAGAGTGCATTAAGAAAATGCCAGAGGAAGAAAATTCTACTCCATTATTTTCATTGACTGGATGAAAAACTGACTCTTGCAATCTGCTCCTAAAGCACAGTCTCAGAGGTCATTAAAAAAGGCACAGATCACAGGAGTCACTGGATTTGCAGCCGAACAGTTTAATTGATTATTCATAACAGGTAAGTGTCTCAGAACTTGGGGATTCCTTGTCGGTAGAGACCCAAGTGGATGCTGGTTCCTTTAAGATAGACACAATAGACAAGTTCATTAAGAATAGAAGATGGACTATGAATATTGTCGTCAGCAGAGAAGAGCTGGGTGTCCTGGACCCGGCCTTTTTTGGCAATAAAAATTTGGCTAAAACTTTTCACAGTTCTGTTAAAGACATAGTAAAAACATTAGTGAATAATTCAGTGAATAAAAAAAGACCAGCAATGAAAAGGTGGACGCAGCAGTCGTCAAGATGGTAATACAACGATCCTCCTAGAGAATGGATCTTTCTTTAGGGATTCTATTGATCGAAGAATGGAGGGTGTTTTACGCAAACAATGCTATATCGGAATGACGCTGAAACAAGCAATAGCAAAGGCCTGTATCGCAAGAACAGTCAGTATTTGGATATCCAATCTGAAAGATAGGATTGAAGCACAAACAATACAAAGTCTTAAAGCAGTTTTCAAATCTTAGAGATTCCATGGACCTTATGTGTAATGCTTCCATGGACGTCAACAGGTCAGCAGCATGTTCTATAGGTGTCAGAGCAGTGCTATGGCTTAAACATGGGTTGCGGACTTGTCTAAGAATTTACTAATGTCTTTACCTTATGAAGGTACTTTTCTCTTCAGAGAACCACTGTATATTTCCAAGATAGCTTGAGGGAGAGAGATATTCTTACCCCAGCAGAGAAAGTTATGGCTTTCATCATTTGTCAGGCCTCCAAGACGAGGTTTTCAGGATGCAAGGTCTTCTAGACCAGGGAGAACTTATAAATCTGAATTCCCAACAGCAAACCTGGGGAGGGGGCCACTCTGGTCAACCAGTTTCACAGGGTACCATTCAGAAAAGCCCCAGAAGGGGACTGGGCCCCGGTCATGCCGGTTGGGGGCAGACTGGCGGGATTTCTGGACTGCTGTGTCCATACAGACTCCAGCAGATTATAGCCCAGGGGTATTCCATGGAGTTCCTGAAAATGCCAGGAGCTCGCTTCAAGGAATCAGGTCTCCCAAACAATCCAGATAAGAACCTGGAATTAAAACAAGCCGTTCCCAATCTGTTAGTCAGTATGGCAATTCAACCAGTCCTGCTTGCGCTTCAATCCTGTTTCTAGTGCAGAAAGCATCAGGAGGATTCAGAGCAATTCTGAATCTAAAAGAAAAATCAATGCCTCTCTCAACATCCGACATTTCAAGATGGAGTCCTTGAAGGCAGTCATTTCTAGCATGTAGAGACTTAAAGGATGCTTGTCTCCAAATTCCAATAAAAGAATTGCACCACCTGTTCCTGAGATTGTTTAAGCGCCAGTCGCTGTCATTTTACATCTCTTCCCTTTGGACTGGCCACTGCACCCGGAGCCTTCACAAAAAAAGGTCATGACTGTGATTGCAGCATTGAGACAAGGCGTTTTTGTAGTCCCATACTTGGACCACTGGCTAATCAGGTCCCGTCAGAGCAAGTTGTCAGGGATCATGTGCGCATAGTGTAGACTGCCTTAGTAGATGGGTGGATCAATATAAAGAAAAGCAGACAACCTTAAATTTTTAGGTGTCATTCTAAACAAGGAAAAATCTAGTATCACTCCGACCTCCAAGATTACGAAGGAGGTGAGATTGTTCAGAAGCCTCGCAAAGCCATTAAGGGCTCAATTCATGAATATAATAGAACTTCAAAATGTAGTCAGACAGTGCCTTGGTCCACTTTTCACCTCAGACCACTTCAAATAAATTACCTCAGTTGTGGGGGACACCCAACGCTACAATTCAGGCTACCATTGTTACCAAGCAAACAGCTAAGCCTACAATGGTGGTTGTCAGTCAGCAACGTGCGCAAGGGCAAGTCTCGGACACCTCCGGTCTGACAGAATTGAACGCTGATCCAGGGACTCTGGTCACATCAAAATAGATGTCTGCCAATCAATGTATTGGAAATTAGAGTGATATTTTACACCATTCAAAATCTTCAGGCCTCGTTGAGGGGTTCCCCGATAAGGATCCAAACAACGTCACTGCAGTAGCATATATAAACCAACAAGGGCGAACAAGGAGGTAGAGTTCTTTCAAAAGCCCCCAGAATCCTACACTGGAAAGAGGGAAAACGGGGGGGTGGGGGGGGAAAGGAAGGGGATTCCATGTAGCTCTGTAGTTTATTTCCAAAATTACGAATGCCGACTTCCTCAGCAGGCATTCTTATCACCCATGAGAATGGGAACTAGATGAGAACATTTTTGATCCATTAGTTTGGCAATGGGGTCAACCACAAGTCTACCTCATGGCATCAGCGGTCAACAAGTACAGATGTGTCAAAAAAGCACGAATCGAAAGCCACAGCCAGGGATGCTCTGTCGACCACGTGAGATTTTCACCCGCCCCCCCCTCCGCTTCAGTGAGTAATTAACAAAAATCAAAAGGACAGGGCTTGGGTTCTCCCGATGCCCGTATTGACCAAGAAAGACCTGGTTTGCGGACTTGGAAAAACCCACCGCTCCTGTACTGACAAGTTCTTTGACAGTCCTTGCATTATTGACTCAGGGTTCTTTGCTTCCCCAATCTTCAATTGCTCAAATTAACTGTGTGGAACTTGAAAGGCTGTTAAGGGCGCAGGGTTTCTCCAATTAAAAAAGAAAAAACACAAAAGCGCACCAAGATTGAGATATGATGTGTATTGACAACAAATAAAGATAATAATATGCACTTACATATATAAAAACTTTAATGGTCCAGATCACGATCGTCACTTCTATTGGTAGGGCAACAAATGGGATGAAGAGGGGGGTGATCTCAGTCTTCAGGAACAAGCCCCGCGCGCTGGGGCTGTATTCAGAGGCTGCGCTGCGTCTCTGCTTCACACGCTTGTCGGCGTGATGATCTGCGTAGTGCGCATGCGCGGCAAATGAGGCCCCCTATAGTAGTCCCGGAAGTGCCCGCCCGTTTTCCGTTTCGATCGAAAATGGCAATAAAAATAGCAATAAAAACACTTGTGTGAAGACTGGCTGTATGTGATAAACAGACCAGCGACACCCTTCGCGACGCATTTCAAATACAAAAGTATTCTTCCTCAGGCGCACTACGCAGATCATCACGCCGACAAGCGTGTGAAGCAGAGACGCAGCGCAGCCTCTGAATACAGCCCCAGCGCGCGGGGCTTGTTCCTGAAGACTGAGATCACCCCCCTCTTCATCCCATTTGTTGCCCTACCAATAGAAGTGACGATCGTGATCTGGACCATTAAAGTTTTTATATATGTAAGTGCATATTATTATCTTTATTTGTTGTCAATACACATCATATCTCAATCTTGGTGCGCTTTTGTGTTTTTTCTTTTTTCCTGGGACTTGGTATCGCTGTTGGAGTTTTCCTGCTGGGATCCATATTGGAGGTGGGGGCAGACACCTTCAACACTAAGAGCTGCAAGAGATTAGAGAGGAACCACCATTCCACTATCCTAAAGAGCAAGAGCGCGGACTGGACTCAATTTTCTCCAATTAAAGTTAGACACTTTTGCATTCCAGAAAGCTAGTGAGGTCTAGAATCCATTAATTGCACAGAGACATGTATACATGTGTAAATAACAAATCAAAAACCCTTTGCAGCTGGGAGTCCCAAATATACTCTACTTCCTTCAGCAAGGATTCCAGAAGGGTTTAAAACTAACATCTCTTAAGATCCAAGTAGCTGCATTCAAGCAAACAAAAATCGCCTTAAATCCCATAGCCTCTAGATTAAAACAGTGTTTAGGATTAGGATTTACTGTAGGATCCCCGAACCTTCATGGGATCTGTACCTGGTGCTACAAAAACTCACTACTTCCTTGTTTGAACCAATTTTCAAGCTCCCTAGGAGATAACTCACAATTAGTTTTCCAAACAGCTATTACTACAGCACGTAGGGTTGGAGAGCTCCAGGCTTTATCATGTTCCAAACCATTTTCATGATTAGATAGTGTTAAGGACTGTGCCAGTTTCAAACCTAAGTAGTATCAGACTACAGGGGACGGGGTCTGTAATGAAAAATGTATTTTCTTTATACAAAAATTAATGTACCGCTGATTAACCTGTGCAATTGAGATCCACATGTAACATCCTTTAGGCCTAGGCGTGCCATGAAATCTTTGGTTGTATTGCCAATATCCCTCTCCTGAGAGACCGCACCTTGACCTGGAGTACTACAATTGAAAGTTGAGGAACTTGAGGTTCAGGCCTGGTTGAAAAGAGGCAGTAGACTTGGGAACAACTCCCTGTGCTACTTTGGCAGAGTAACTTGCACAAGCACTTTGTCGAGTACCAAATCTTTTATACTTGGCCAAGTAGCCCCCTGCATTCTTATGGTTCTGTAGCCCCCCGCATTCAATAATGTATCATTTAAGTGATCTCTCTCAAAACTATGACGCAGTCATTGTTCATTAACTCTTGAACCCAGGAGGTATGTTGTTGATTGGATCCACCCTCTGTGTAGCATGAGGACACTGGATCTGTGCACCTTCATGCCATAAGTGTGTGTTCAGTGCCAGATTACGACACAATGGGGCCCTCCTCCCGCAGTGTTATCATGCCATAACATGACGCTGTAGGATGCCTGTTCCAGAGAAGGTAAGAGAAACCCCTCTCGTCTCGGTCTAATGGTAAAATTTATAAATTTGAGAGAATGTCACTTTTTTTTTTTTAAACATTGGGATATATACTGTATATATATATTTTAAATGACTCTTCTGCACTGTTGAACTTACAATGTTACTGCAAAAAGTGGGAGCAGGGGGGAGAGAGAGAGATAGTGGGTGTTGGAGGGAGAGAGGCAATGGGTGAAGGTAGGAAAATGAGGAAGAAGAAACAGGAGGCAAAGACTGGCAGTAAGGTGGGCAGGAGGACAGGAGGGAGAGAGATTGTGGTAGAAGGAAGAAGGTAGGGATTGCAAGAGGCAGAGATAAGAAGCAGGCGGGTGCTGAAGAGTGGAGGGCAGGGGGTACAGGTCCTACCTCCCTATAGGAACTAGTACATCCCTGGCAGCCTCTGTACTGACTGACTAATGCCTGTCATGTGATCTTTCTGGGGGTTACACAGGGGATTGTGGGATTTGTAGTCCTGCTGCTCAAACATTGTTCCTAGAGCTGGACTACAACTCTCAGAAGTCCTGCACGTGTAGCAATAAGGGGAAATGGCCCTGAAAGTACAGAGCCCTGAGTAAGGAAGCCATTAACACAATGCTCTGCTTCTAGCCATGGACAACTCTCCTGGCATTTCTCCCTATCGGCGGTCCCGATGAGGGCCCCTAGGCACGTGCTTACTGTGCCCAATAGGCAATCTGACCCTAAGTGTGTTTGTGTTACATACACTGTTTTGGTGGCCACCAATAGGTCCAAAACAAGTCACATACACCAGCTTGATAACCAGGGCTGGTCAGTTATTTTTTTGTCTAGGTGTGAATTTCTTTGACAAAGTCCAACTCACCCTTGGGTCGGCAGAGAGCACCAACTTCTCCGGTCAAAGGCAGGTACGGCTCATCAGAGCAGGTGTGCTTGGAATCTCCATCACGATCTCCCTCTTTTAGCATGAAATTCCCCAGGCCGGCTTACCTGCACTTCTGCTCCTCTAAAGGGGAAGGAAAGCCTGTGGCAACCATGCCATGCAGCCCTGAGCCCTGAGAAAGCACTGCACCACAAGACCTCTCTTGCCATCCAGCGTGCCATTGATCATAGGAAAGAGGCCAGCCCAGGGCTGCAGCAACATGACGCAAACCTACACATTGGTGCAATCTTTGCAACATGGAAGTGAAGTGAAGTGAAGTGCAAAGATGCCAACTAACTAAAATAACACTCACCCAGAGGGAGACAGTGACAGAGAAACCCAATTTGTCAGTTTTACACAGTTTAGTGGTCCATATTTGGCGTGCAGTCCACCTATTAACTACCACAGCTTTAAACCATTAACAAGGCATGAACCAGCCCTGGCACCTCCGCTTCCCATCAGCCCCCAACAATTATTAAAACAATCTGTGTACCTGCTCTATTTTGTGCTACAATGTACATGCAATCGTTTGACACACACACACACGGCCCTGGACTGCAGTGTGCTACTTCCTCTGAATGCTTGCCTCCTCACCTGGCAAGGACACTTTAACCCAACGTTCCTACCGATAGGCAAAGAATACATGACTACATAGTGAGGGAGGAAGTGTGTTCCTATTGCCTCACCAGACGAAAGTCCCTGCCATCCAGGAAGAGTGTTGTCTTCCTAAAGTAAATGCTCAGAAATAATTGTTACTCTGAATGGAAAAATACTGAAAACGAACGGATTAGGAATGTACCAAAAATGGAAACTTTAATTGCAGCAGTAATGGGATCATGCAGCAATCCATGGGAAGACACCGTTTCTGAATGCTAGGGATTCCTTCTGCCTATGTGATGAACAGAAACACCTGAGAAGTATATCCTCTAACCTTTTGTGACTGATCTTCAAGTAGTAAAGCTTATTAAATATGTATATGCTAATTACCCATGGTAAAGGAACATTATTCTGTCATGATCACGGCATAAGACATGTTTTGGATGCATCTATCCAGAGATGCACACACAATATACAAGACGACCTGAAAACCAAAATAAAGCTATGGCCATTCTATTACAGCAGAGTATAAACAGCCATCTAAGCAAGTGTCTGGTAGCAAATGAAGTCTCTGTTCCATCTATCCAGGAAACCACAGCTTTCTGGACTTGTGGAGCTTTTCCTCAGTATAGCTTCGCAACCATCTACTACTGACACCCAACATATAAATTGCCACCAGAGTTGGAAAGATTTCTATTTTAAATGAAGCAATGGTACTAAATGAACATCTTGGAATATTTAGAGATCAGGTTTAGCATAAGCTTGCGGTAACAGTCCCCAGTTGTGTTACTTTTATTAGAAATGTTGTCTTATCAAAAGTGTATAGGTGTACAATTGAATGTACGTCATTGCCATATATGGATCAGAGGAACAACATTAAATACCATAAGCCCGTTATACATCAGAGAATCAGATTTGAAACATGGTTTCTGCCCCTTTAATGTAACTGGTCATATCTAGAGCCTCATTAGCACCGTAACGTCTGTTGGGTTAAGGAAGCTGGGTGTCAGGCATGGTTGGCTCATCTAGACTATTCCTGTGGGCAAGGACAACATTTGTACGTTCCACCTAGAAGAAAAATAAATCATTGGGAAAAATGCCTCCCAATGCAGTGTATGTTACTGTAGGAAGATACCAAAGAAAAGGCAATGTGTAAAAAGGAGTCATAAGCTTATTTGCCTTTGCAATCCACATTAACCACGGTTTTTCCTTCTCTGTTACTTTCTATAAGTTCTTTGACTCCTTCAAGGTTTCCATTCCTGGCGTCGCGTAGAAGTCGTTCGTCTGCTTCACTGTTCATTGCTGAATGAAAAACAAATGTAACCGAATTAGGCATTTGCTTTAAAATAGAAAAAATATACTTTACAGCATTGATTGTACAGTATGAAAGTCTGTATCTAAGTTTATATCTATACAATCCAAATATAATAGAGAATATATAGTTAATTAACAATGAAATACAAGTGAACCCCCCGCAAGAAAAAATGTCTACCCCGCACTCAAACATGATGCAAAAGTGGTCAAAAGTAATATCTTTAATAAGGGCACAAATATCAAAATACACCAAATCAGAATAACCCAACAGTACAAAAGAGAACAAAAACAAGGGAAGAGACAAAAAAGGAAAAATGTTCTCAATTTTTGTCTTTTCCCTTGTTTTTGTGCTTTTTTTGTACTATGTTTGGTTATTCTGATTGTGTAGTTTGATATGTTTGTCCTTAATTGAAACTATATTACTTTTGACCTCTATTGCATCTTGCCTGTGTGACTTTTTATGGTTCACTTCATTCTTATATGGGAATTGGTGGGGATTCCCTGTCTCCCCAGCACCATTACCTCTCTCTCTTAGAGACTCATTTTATATATAGGGGGTGCTGTCTGCCCCCTTTGATACACATGAAATACAAGCGTTCTGCCTCAAGTGTAAAATTAATGGAATTGGCTGTTGAACACAGCAGCCCAGTTGACAAACACAAGCAGCTATTTTAAACAGGTAAATTACATATTGTTTATTTGTTAAGCGCAAATATATTCCACAGTGTAGTACAATGGGGGTACAGATATTTGGTAATTACAGGCAGTCCTCGGTTATCCGACACAATGCGTTAATCAAAATGGCGCTGGATAGCGAAACGTTGTAAAGTGAAACACGTTTTCCCATAGGAACACTGTTTAAATGAAAGGTTCCATTCCTGAAGGCATTTTTAATGCTAAAATACACAAAATATTTTACGCAGACAATAAGATACGCAGCATACACATAAATTATATAGTGCATATACTGTATGATTGATTGATTGATATATATATATATATCAATCATAAAAATATAATATATTATATAGTATAATATATATATATTTTACACAAACAACCTTGCAAAGCGTCGTAAGAGCGTTGGATAAGCCGTTTTGGCGTTGTAAAAATGAACATAGGTATGCATTGCATAGCGTTAGATAAGCCATTCGTTAAACGTAAAACGAAGCGTTGTAAAACGAGGACTGCCTGTACATAAAGAGTTACATACAAATAAGGACAAACATGCACAGATACAAAGAGGTAATGAGATGGCGGTGTGTGGTAGGGAATTCCAGACAGTGCAGCACGGGAGGAGTCTTGTATGCAGAAGTGAGAGGCAGTGATGAGGCAGATGTTGTGAACAGAACGTAGGGGGCATTTGGGTATATATTTGGGGAGGAGGACTGAGATGCAAGGGGAAGGCAGCGTCGTTGAGAGCATTGTAAGTCAGAGCTAGGGTTTTAAATTTGATTTTAGAGGATATGGGAAGCCAGAGTAAGGATTTGAGTAGTGGGGCAGCAGAAGTGGAGCAACAAGTGAGGTAGACGAGTCTGGTAGCAGCATTTAGGATGGATTGGAGTTGGGATAGGCAAACAAGGAGAATGCCAAGTAGATGGCTGCAGTAGTCAAAGCAGAACAAGAGTTGCATCATGAGTGATAAAAGGTCATATCCTGGTGATATTTCAGAGGTAGAGATAGCATGACTTCGTGATGGACTGAATGTGAGGAATGAAGGAAAGATCAGAGTCAAAGATGATACCTAGATGACGGGCGTGGTGTTGATAAGGATTGTAGTATTATTGATAGTGAGGGAGAGTTTGGGTGTAAGGGTAGCAGGGGAAAGAGGGGGTGGCAGGAATGGAGTATTAGTTCTGTTTTGGACATTTAAGTTTCAGTTAATGGTGGGACATCAAGGAGATTGCAAAGACAGTTAGTGACATCGGACAGGAGAAAGGGGGGGGAGAGGAAATGAGGTCATGGGAGGAGAGGTAGATTTGGGTATCAATCAAGATAGAAAAATTGTATTAGTTCACCGAGAGAAGGCGTAGAGTAAGAAGAGCAGAGGGCCAAAGACAAAGCCTTCTGAGACCCCGAACAGAGACGAGACACCAGAGAAGGAAACACTGAAGGAACAGTTGGGTAGTTAGGACGTGAACCAGGAGAGAACTGCGTCACAGGGGCCAATGGAGTAGAGTGTTTAGGAGAAGGGGGTGAGTGTTGAAGACAGCAGAGAGATCCAGGAGAATTCGTAAGGAGAAGTGACCCTTGGGCTTCAAATGTGAGCCGATCATTAGCCACTTTTGTTAGTGCTGTCTCAGTTGAGTGTAGAGAACAGAAACCAGATTGCAAAGAGTCAAGCAGCAAGTTGGAGGAGAGAGTCATGCAGTTGCATATGGCTCTAGTTAGAGAGGAAGGCTTTTTTCAAGAGAAAGTTTACTTAGAATGGGCGTGAGGAGTGCATGTTTGAAAGATGGGAATGTGTCGGATGTGAGAAAGGTGTTAAAAATGCGAGTTAGGGTGGGACTTAGGGTGCCAGAGAGGGAGTGGGGGAGTTGAGAGGGAATAGGTTCAAGGGGCAGGTTGAACTGCGAGATAATGGAGAGCAGAGACCTCGTCCTCAGTCACAGGGGAAAATGAGCCGAGGGTGGATTTAGGTCTGTGAGGGGTGGTAGATGTGTATGGAACTGGACATGAAGAGATGTCAGTCTAATTGACTGAATCTGGTCTGAAATAGGCGGCAAGGTCTTGGGCCGTAAAGGTAGAGGGGAGTTGGGGGGCAGGTGTTGTTAGGCAGAGAAGGGAGTTAAAGCTGGCAAATAGGAAGAGTTGAGGGTTAGAGGATAGTTTGTAGGAGTGAAAAATAGGTTTGCGTGGCAAGGGACAGCGTTATAGGACGAGTATGAATTTATAGTGGAACAAGTCTGCTTTAGAGTGGGATTTCCTCCAATAACGATCAGCAGTACATGAGTTCTTTGGAGGTAGTGGGCAAAGTGTGTGCGCTATGGTTGTGGCTTTTAGGGGTGATGTGTGGTTACAGGAGAGATCTTATCCAAGGCTGATAACAGTGTAGTGTCATATAAAGAGGTTGGAAGGTCGGGACAGGGAGGGGGGGGGGGTGTACCCCTGCTCTATTCCCCACAACATTGAAAATTACATGCCAAGGGAGCGTACAAGGCCTCTAAGTTTTCGGGGCGGCTTCTGGTGACACGACGTCACAACATCAGAAAGTGCCGGAGAAAAGGTAAAAGGGAGGGGGGGAGGGGGTGCGGGAGGGAGGAATGTAGAAGAGCAGGCAGGGGGCACAAAAAAAAAAAGTTTGCACACCTCTGTGTTAGGAGTTAGAGAGCAGAAGCAGGAGAAAACCAGGTCAAGGGAGTTTCCATTGCAGTGGAGGAGAGGTGGTCCACTGGGAGATACCATAGGAGGAGGTTGAAGAGATAAGATGGGCAGCTGAAGTGGTATTGGGATTATCAAAAGATATGTTAAAGTCACCAAGGATGGACAGTAGGTGTGTCAGAAGAGAGTCAGGCGGCAAAGTTGTCAAGAAATTGAGATGTATGTGCAGGTGGGCGATTGATAACAACATGGAGAAAAAGGGGAGAAAAGAGACGGGCAGTGTGGACTTCGAAGGATGAGAATGAGAAGAGGAAAGGGGGTATGACCGAAATGTGCAGCGTGGGGAAAGTAGTATGTCAACTCCTCCGCCCTGTCTATTCCCTGGTCTGGGAGTGTGACTAGGGGAGAGACCACCACAGGAGAGTGCAGCAGGGGAGGCGGCAAGCCAGGTTTCTGTAAATGGTAGACGGTTGAGCGTGTTGGAAATGAATTTCATGGATTACAGTAAATTTGTTGCAGATGGATAGTGGATTCCATAAAGCACAGGGGAAGGGAGGAGTAAAATTGAGAATGTGTGGCGAGAAGACTTTGGGGTAGGCTGGGGGACCTGAAAGTATTGGTATGTGGTTAAGGCTAGGATTAGGGGATATGTCATCAGAAAGTAGGCGTATTAGTAAGGAGAGGGAGAAGGGAGGAAATGGAGTTGCAGTGTTTTTTTCCAGGAGGGGAAGCAAATTACTGTAGAATGAGGGTGATGTCAGTAGAGAATTGGAAATCAGGAAGAGGCCTTTAGAGGTAAAAGTGCTAGGGGTAGAGGCAAAGATGCAGGCAAATAGGGGAGAGCAGCGTAACAGTAGTCCAAAGCAGAGAGGTGGCTGAATTAATTAGCATGATGCTGTAGTGTTTGCAGTTGCATAGCACAAACCGCAAAAGTGTGCATGTCCTTCAGCTGCTTCCAAAAGCTTGGAGCTTTGTAAACCCTCATAAACCCTAAAACATTTTGTACAATAAAAAATAACACCTTTTTAAAACAGGTAAAAAAGTACTATATGGCCGAGAATTTAATTTGATGCAATTCATGTTGTCAATTGCACGTTAAAAGTATTATTCCAGGTTAGAGAATTTCAAATAAGAAAATTACCAATTTTAGACCAGTGATTTAGACTTTGGAGAAGGTCTATAATACACTTTATTTTACAGCTGCTTCATCTCAGAAAGCTTAATTAAAAGCAGCATCAAGTTCTCACCCCAGCAACAAAACCAGTGAGTGGGGCTGCTCACCAAGGCCTAGAATCACAAGAGAGGAGTGCTAAATTAATACGACTTTCATTTGAATGGGAATAAAGCCAAAACGCTTCTGTGGATTTGGGCCGAATAGCCTTAAATCTTGATTAAAAAAAAAAAAAAAACACAAAGTCAACTCAAGAAATCCAAAAGGTCTAAAAAGATTGATACTTTTAGTTGATCTTTCAGAAACTCCAAACAAAAACACACGAGAACACAATGCTCACGTTTCAGATCTCAGAACACGAGCATTTAATAAACCTTTTTGTGAATCCAGACTGACGGCAGCCGCAGGTGTTTAAACTAGCAGTGAAGCTGAAAACATTTTTTTTCTCACATTTATTCATTCTTTATATCAAACGCTCCAGTTCAGCCCAAGCTCATAAACAAAACAAAAAACAGACCCTAACTTTAAGAAAACTACGTTTTAGAATTTAGAAGATTTTGAAAAAGGTTATCTGTCATGAAGTAACTGGCAAAAAAGTGTTTTTTTTTTGTTGTTTTTTAAACAACTTCTTTACAAACCTCTTTTTTTTATTGGTACTTATATACTTCTTGTTCAAAACTCTAATAGCTGGATTGGTCCTGTAGAAACGTATACTTGCAGTAGTTAGTGATACCATTTAGGAACCAAGATTCATAGCTTCAAATTTGGCCACTTTCAAAACGTCTTGATGCAGTACATTTCTGCAAAACCCAGTCTTTTGAAATAGAAACATGTGCTGCTCTTAAAAATATAAGGAACAAGTTTCTGAACTATGAACAAGTCAAAATAGCCACAGGAAAATAAAGGGGAAATGTGCCCGTAAAGAGAAAGTATAGGAAATGACAGTTGTTTCGTCAAAGAATACAGTCACAGTCAATAAGAAGGGGGATTTATAGCCGTTAGGTCTTCCTAAGCACACACATGATGCTGCTCATTAGCTCAACTTCACAATCCAGGACATTGGAGAAAATTAGCTTAAAAAGGCAGCATAAACCACATTTCTTGTTTAAAAAAATAATAGGTTTGAAGTAGGGGGCCTTGCAGTGATTTCAGCTCCGGGAACCTCTGCTTCCTGTGATAGTTACCTCTGTAGGGGGTGCTGGTAGCAGCTCCGGCAGGACTAGTTGGGATTATTCGCTCACCTGTGCTCTCTGTAAATCTCCCAAAATACCTCTTAGATTGTAAGCTCTATGGGGCAGGGATTTTCTCTCCTATTGTCTGACTTTGCTGCACTTATAGCATTATAATTCCTTGTACTGTATTCTTTGTGAAGCGCCGAGTACACTTTCAGCGATATAGATTATATATATATATATATATATATATATATATATATATATATATATATATATATATATATATATATATATATATATATATATATATATATATATATATATATATATATATATATATATATATATATATATATATATACACACACACAGGCATACCCCGGTTTAAGTACACTCACTTTAAGTACACTCGCGAGTAAGTACATCTCGCTCAATAGGCAAACAGCAGCTCACGCATGCGCCTGTCAGCATGTCCTGAACAGCAATACCGGCTCCCTACCTGTACCGAAGCTGTGCGCAAGCGGGGAGACTATAGAGCCTGTTACACATGCGTTATTTACATCAGTTATGCCTGTATATGACTATTGCAGTACAGTACAGGCATCGATAAGTGGGAAAAAGGTAGTGCTTCACTTTAAGTACATTTTCACTTTACATACATGCTCCGGTCCCATTGCGTATGTTAATGTGGGGTGTGTGTGTGTGTGTGTGTGTGTGTGTGTGTGTGTGTGTGTGTGTGTGTGTATATATATATATATATATATATAATCAAAAAAATAAAAAATAAATAGATGATACCGTTCTGTGGCTAACGAAATGCTTTTATTTGTGCGAGCTTTCGAGATACACTGATCTCTTCTTCCGGCGATGTTACAATGAATGAAGCAAAAGGTAAACTTAAAAACAGTGTCTCTTGGAATGTTATCTGTGCTGTTCCTTCCCCCGGTGTGGATGTGTTTTATAAATAGAGGTGTCAAAAGGTTACTGAAAGCAATTGAAGAAAGAGTGTGTATGTGTATCAGTGTGAATAAAAATGAATGGAGAGTCCACAGTATATACAGTGCTTTACACAATGTGTGTGTAGTGGGACTGGATATAAATGGTGTGGGTGGGTGTGGAAATGTGAGAGTTAGTAGCACAACTAAAAGTGTGTGTGGATACTTAGTGGTCCCTACCCACCCACACCATTTATACCCAGTCCCACTCCACACACCTTGTGTAAAGCACTGTATATACTGTGGGCTCTCCATTCATTTTTATTCACACTGATACACATACACACTCTTTCTTCACTTGCTTTCAGTAACCATTTAACACCTCCAGCCATAAAACACATCCACACCGGGGGAAGGAACAGCACAGATAACATTCCAAGAGACACTGTTTTTAAGTTTACCTTTTGCTTCATTCATTGTAACATCGCCGGAAGAAGAGATCAGTGTATCTCGAAAGCTCGCACAAATAAAAGCATTTCGTTAGCCACAGAACGGTATCATCTATTTTTTTTTGATTATTGAAGCTCGGCTAACACGGTACTGATACCTCTATATGTGTATATGTGTATATGTGTATATGTGTATAGCTTCGAGCACAGCCAGGGTTAAGGTGCATACCCAGAAAACCACCCACAGACAGCTGTTTCGACTTTGATGGGTCTCATCAGTGTGGGGTTGATTTTACTGGGAATGCAAGAGAGGCTTATGGGATAGGCCAAACCATAATACTGAGTTAAGTTATGGTGAGTAAAAAAAGTGACAAAAACCCTCCACAGGAAAGCAAATATGCAAATATAGCTGTATGCTCATCTGCATGTCTTAGGCAGGTCTGCAACCCCGCCTTTCCCCATTATCACCCAGCATACAGCACTTCCACTGCAGCAAGGGATTCTGGGAAATGACATGCAAATGAGCACACAGTGTCACTTTTTGCCTCAATAACCATTTTTAACATGGTTCCCTATAGGCTTAAGCTTGCTGCATGGTCACAGCTTCGAGCACAGCCAGGGTTAAGGTGCATACCCAGAAAACCACCCACAGACAGCTGTTTCGACCTTGATGGGTCTCATCAGTGTGGGGTTGATTTTACTGGGAATGCAAGAGAGGCTTATGGGATAGGCCAAACCATAATACTGAGTTAAGTTATGGTGGTTTTCTGGGTATGCACCTTAACCCTGGCTGTGCTCGAAGCTGTGACCATGCAGCAAGCTTAAGCCTATAGGGAACCATGTTAAAAATGGTTATTGAGGCAAAAAGTGACACTGTGTGCTCATTTGCATGTCATTTCCCAGAATCCCTTGCTGCAGTGGAAGTGCTGTATGCTGGGTGATAATGGGGAAAGGCGGGGTTGCAGACCTGCCTAAGACATGCAGATGAGCATACAGCTATATTTGCATATTTGCTTTCCTGTGGAGGGTTTTTGTCACTTTTTTTACTCACCATAACTTAACTCAGTGTGTGTGTGTGTGTGTGTGTGTGTGTGTGTGTGTGTGTGTGTGTGTGTGTGTGTGTGTGTGTGTGTGTGTGTGTGTGTGTGTGTGTGTGTGTGTGTGTGTGTGTGTGTGTGTGTGTGTGTGTGTGTGTGTGTGTGTGTGTGTGTGTGTGTGTGTGTGTGTATGTATGTATATATATATATATATCCACTATTAAGGTTATGGTGGGTAAAAAAAGTGACTAAAATCCTCCACAGTAAAGCATAAAGCAACTGTAAACGCGTGATGACGAAACGCATAGGGCATGGTTTGTGAGAAGCCGTCACGTGCCCATGTCCTTCTGTTACTGCTGGTGCTAGAATTTTGGTTCCTGCTCCCCCGTGTTGGATTATTGGCACAGAGAACCTGGTGTGGCTATTGCTGGTTTCCGGAGGGACTTCCTGTGCAGAAGCGCCGAATTGGAGAGACGTCACTTCCGGTATCTGACTGCATGGATGAGAGACGCGAGCGGACGCCATTACCCTGATCGGACGGCTCTTCTGGCACATGAGAGCTAATCTCATATCTGCTATTTTAATCAGTATTTTTGTGAGTGGGCATTTGTTGATTTTAATGTTCTATAAACACTTGTTATTACGTTAATGCACTAGGTGTGCGCCTGTTTTCTTTTTCTTTATACATACACACACACACACACACACACACACACACACACACACATCATAATAGCGGCTTAAATGTCCTGTGTCACACGTCAAATGAAAGCAGCTAGACTGGACTAAATAAAATATTGTTTAATCGGACAATGCTATGTAAAAAAGGACAACGAATCCTCAGATGCGTTTTGCACCAAACACGGGTGCTTTGTCAACGAGTAAAGGTGCATTACATACAACAGCTGATAAATACTGTAGTACCAGTAACACCACCCCCAGCTCAGGAATCAGGAGCCGGGATCAGGCACCCCCGTGAGGACATGGATCAGGAATCATTAACAAATGGGATTAACCCATTAAGGTAAATAATGTCTGCTAACAAATAGCCTGTATCTAAATAGAAGAAATAAAGCACATATATGATACAATTAAAACCATGAACAATGTCCTAATACAAAAACTGCTAACATGGATAAAGAAATAAATGTATGAGCATCTAAAACAGGGCTAGTACAATAATGATATACATACCTAATCAATGACTTAAACATTTAAAAGAATAAAAAATTTTTTTACAAAAAACATGACAAAATTAGTTGATAAATGCCTCAAAAAGTTGAGCATAGAGGATACCATTTCGGCATCCCACCTTCCGTATAGGGTGGCAACCAAGGCAGCGCGGGCTTGCTTTGTAGTGGATGTTAGCCAAAAGGTTTGGGCATTGGGATTCTAACCGGTCTAGAGTTATGTTAGGCCAGTGATGAGTTATGGGGTGGTAGGTTGATTCTGTTTGATATGTTAGGTTTTGTGCGCCCGGTGATGCTTTCGTTCTTTGGGCAGAGAAACGCGCAGCAGTTTGACCATACAGGAAGAATGGAGTTTGAGTGAAAATCAGAGAAACGTTTTCTGGTGGGGCGGGCGTGGTTTGAGGCAGATTTGGTTATTACGTCAGGTTGGTAAGATCTTTATATTTAGTTAGGTTGATAAAAAATTATTTCTGAGATTCAAGCTCATTGGGGTGCTGTACGAATGGTGTGGTCAGACTTCACAGGAAGGCGCAAAAGGGGGCTTGTAGAGCTGGGGCGGTTGAGCGTATAAGAAAGAAAATTAATAAGGCAGTTTGTTTATGTTGCAGATAGGCGGTTGGTTGATAAATCACCTCAAGTTTGATAAAGAAAATAGCGGATTATTTTGTCTCGGCGGGGTACAGTTATCGGAGATTGGTTTAGATTTGTTTAACATGACGCTTCAGGAAGGGTATGAAAGGGTCCTTGAGGGTCTGGGGGTACAGGGCTAGTTTTAAGGTGATTGAATAGCAATGTGGCTGCTATCACCATAGGATACAGACAGATACCAGAGAACACAGGAGGAGCTGCATGTAGCTCATATTCTGTAATACACACTCCTGGTCATCATGGAGATTTTAGCAAGACTGCCGTGAATGTGGCTACATTGGTACAACAGTCAGAGAATAAAAAATAATAATATAGGAAATGCATCAAAACCTTATGACAGACAGGTTGACAATCCTGTATATTGTAATGAGATGTGCTCTATCAAAGTAAGAATCTGAGGCAATAATTTTTTCCTTTTCCAAGATCATTTTGAGTTTTCTAACCCTCTTTGGCTAATAATCTGCACAAAATCTGAGAATTTTAGATAAGCTTCTTACATTCCAAAAAGCAACAGCCAGATTTAAAAAAAAAAAAATATTATAAAACTTCTGCACATCAAAAAACACTTGTTTCGTTGATGTAGTTTAAAACATTATTTTAAGTATTGAGGTTATTTATGAATCAGCTTTGTGCTAAAAACAATTTTGACATTAATGTTGCATCACCAAAAAGTTTTTTGGGACTATTCTAGAATGATGTAAACAATATTCATGCTGAAAAAAATAAGGAGAGGCTTGCAAAAAAATGAAAAAATAAATAAAAAATAAGCTGCTTTTATTTGGGTACACAGGTTGTGAAAAAGTACAAAAATGTAATGGTACCCTTTGTTCCCATCATTGACCACTAAATAAATATATGTGTAAATACACACACACACACACACACACACACACACACACACACACACACACACACACACACACACACACACACACTATCACAATTTCAGCTTTGTATTCTCTTTGACTTTGCATTAACCTACAAGAATGAAGCTTCTCTTTCCACTCCAAGACAAATACAAAATAAAACACTTACATTTGGAATAGCAAACCATTGCATGCATCTGTATTTGCATTGTGTTTTCCTTGCAAGTGTCTCGTGCCTTTGAAGCACTAACGGTTATTAACCAATGTTGGGGAAAAAATAAAATAAAAAATAGTTGGCTATTTCAGAGCAGTAAATGGGTTGACATCTATGCAAATGATGTAATCCTGAGGATTGCCTGTTGCATGATTAGCCTAGTCACATACATTGAGAGTTATTCACAGGTTGGGCAGGGGGAAGACACTGCAGGTAAGATCAAGCATCAGTCCTGAGACCCACTTACCTCAACTGGGTTTAAACTCAGACATATAAAATGATTACACTCAACCACCAGTGAACCCAACAGCCAAGAAGAACACAGACCAACCAAGGACAACTAAAGTCGTATCTACAAATTCAAGAAAGCCTAAACTCATGAGCACTCACATAGACCCCACCACACAGCGCCATCTGACAACCACATGATCTGCTGCAGCCTCTTACCTCCAGCTGACACTGCCCCGGAACTCTGCTATCACTTTAACCATTTTACAAATGGAGCAAGACCAAATGGGGCTTGCAATATATGGCACAGCACTGGGGCCGGTAACAGACACACGGCGTTTCATTAGGTACAGTATTACACTACAAAGTGCACAGCCCACAACACAAAGGTATTCTTGTTCTGCACAAATCAACAAGGTGAAGTTACTGCATGATGTGCAATAGTAATACTGTGATGTAAACATGGGATTAGCCACATGGCACATGATGCAAGTGTGTTACATCTCTGCGGTAAACCCACCGGCTCCGTGTCACGCGTGAGCAATGCTATAACAGGCACAGCTGCCATGCGTCCCCGCTCCCCTCCCTGTACCGCGGGCAGGGCAGCTCTTTGCGCCGCTGCCAAGGGGTTAGCGGGAAAGCTGATGCTGATGCCCACAGCACAAAGGCGGGTTATTAGTGCTGATACTGCCAGGCTGATTGAGAGGAGATATCTGGAGACCTGCTGTTTTACCTCAGCTGCTCCTTTGGTCAGGAGGGTGAGTGATCAACTCTGTGTAGGAAGTGCCGAGAACATGCTGCCTACTTACCGGAGAGTGAAGCTCCCGATGCTTTGTCTAACTAACTAAAATCCACAAGCCCAGGCTATCTGCTGGGGGAGGAGAGTGTGTGAGATGGGACAGCTCCACCTCCTCACACATGTGCATACTTCCTGCTTCCCTCGCCAATGGGAGCCGGGGGAGGAGGAGGTTCCATGTGGTGTTATGTTATCTGGGTTTTCATCATAACTGTAATGTCACAACCTAACCCTAACTGTTATGTATGTATGTCTTTATTTATAGCGCGCTATTAATGTACATGGCGCTTCACAGCAGTAATACACGTGGCAATCATATAGATAGTATAAATAACACACAAAGGGGAGAAGTGCTTCAGACATAAAAGTAACATTTAGGAAAAGGAGTCCCTGCTACCGAAGAGCTACAAATCTAAATATTCTTATACCCCAGCCTAACCCTAACTGTAATATGCCAGCCTAACCCTAACTGTAATATGCCAGCCTAACCCTAACTGTAATATGCCAGCCTAACCCTAACTGGCACTCTAAATCCTAATAATCTTGGAACAAATCATTGGAAAGGGAGGAGGCTATACAACCGCCTGCAGGGTAAATAGATACTTTGTTATTCTAAAAAACATCTGTGTCATTGCTTTTTTTAACACCAGAGCAGGTATCAAAACCAGAGGGAGCGTCTGAATGTATTGCTTCACTAAGGTCTATCTAGGACGTGTTTGCAGACATATAAATGGATGGTGTGCACTGTGCATATGCGAAAAACGGTAAGCACAGAACAATCATTTCAAAGGCATATAATAAACTTGCATAACATGAACTCCTATGCAAGTTCAGCAGTTCAAATAAAACATAGTGAGCATGTGCACATCTTCACAGATGTAAAACACATGTACAGCGATCTGTTATATTGAAATGTAAGTTGTCATGTTTTGATTGCCATCTACTTTGTATTCGAGTTAATTTGCTTGGGAGATGTCTGATCATTCCTGTAGTCAGCAGCTGTATTTGTTCTTACATAGTTTTGATGGGCATGGATGCACCTATGTGGTACATAAAGGTTTAGTATCCAATCTCTCAAATTAGACCCTCCTACATAATAGAGAAAAAACACAACTGTAGCGGAATAAAATTAGAACACAGCTTTATTAATTGTTACAACCAAAAGAGAAACTAGGGATTTTAGCACCCCTGGGCAAGTATCACCAAGGCAGTAGCCCCACAAGTCGTCCCCCCCCCTCTCCAAATCTCTCCTCCCCCTCCCCCTCCCCCTCCCCCTCCCCAGTGTCTCTCACTCCCCCTCACCCCCAACCAGTTTAACTCCCCCTACCCCCAACAGTCTCTCACTCCCCCCACCAGTCTCTCCTCCCAATCACCTACCAGTTTCTTTCACTCTCCCCCGCCCCACCACTCTCTTCTCACCCCCCCTCCACTCTCTTCTCACTCCCCCAACCAGTCTCTTCTGGTTCCCTCTGCCCCCACCAGTCTCTCTCATCTCTCCTGTCCCCACCAGTCTCCTCTCACTCCCCTTTCCCCACCTGTGTCTTCTCACTCTCCCTGCCCCCACCAGTCTCTCACTCCCCCACCACCAGTCTCTTCTCACTCCGTCTCCCTCCTCCAGTCTTGCTCACTCCCTCCTACCCCCCACCAGTCTCTCCCACTCCCTCTTCGTTATAACATGGTCCTCGGGGTCCACCCAATCTGACCGCGTTATAACCGGGACCGCAATTAAAAAACATGGCCGCTGCGATCAGTGACTGCGTTCGCCAGAGGGGGAGAGCTGGGATAACTCTCCCAGCTCTCTCTGAGCCCGGCGTCGCAGCAGCAACCCCACAGCACTTACCCGCAGAGAGTCTGTGAGGGGAGGGGGGGGTAGCAGGGGGAGGTGTGTGTGTGTGTGTGTGTGTCAGTGTCAGCCAGCTATGTTGTGGGCCCCAGGAGGCAGCCACTAGTGTCAGTCAGTATTTCTAGCATAATTATCCAGGTGCAGTATTCTGAACTAAGTGGGTGTATTTTACCCCCCCCCCCCCCTCCTCCTCTACGGAGTGATGCTATTCACTGTACTCAGCTCCAAAACCTAAGAGGTTTGTGTATTTACACTGCTAAAAAAGGGGGTCTACATGGACTTCTATTTTATGGTCCATGACTATATATCTGCAACAAATGTGCACAATTGTCCCAGCGTATAGCTCACACACAAATACAGTGTGAGACTTGAATCTTACTTGGGTATGGTTCTGGATATACATAGTATCATCTGTTAAATGCTAGACTACATGTCTGACACTTGATTTGTTCTAAGCTCTATTACATAGGGCATAGAATAATATATAACTCTGTGAGTGTTATGCATTCAGCTTTATTTTTGCTGTAAGTGTTTTGAACCTTTCACATTATTTAGGCTGATACATAGCCACAATGAGGAGTCCCTTAGCCACATGCGTCTCATAGGTTTTAACTTTATTCTTTTGAGTTCTTTTCATCACAATAATTATCAATAAATGTAATTAAAATAAGTAGAGGTAGAGTGCTTACTATAGGGTTTCTGTTCTTGTTTGTGTATTGCTATGCTTAATCCCTTAGCACCCTTCTAGTAAGTGAACTACATTAGGCTGAGCAACTCCCACCCTCCTTAGCGCTATGTATATATGTACATATATACATACACTCATGTATAATCATGTGTATGCATACATAATTATTTGTATGTGTATACATACACGTGTGTATGTGTTTGTATGGGAGTTTGCCCCCCAAAAAACAGGAGTCACGCTCAGACCTTGTTATAAGCAAATCCGCGTTGTAGCGGATCGCGCTATAACGGGGTTGAGCTGTATAGTCTAGTAGCAGCTACTCAATGATTTGATACTGAGCTATGATTGCTATCAGTATAGTGCTGCTCCTATAACACTATAGCTCCTGACCCTACTATTAATATATATCATCTAAGAGGGCTCACCAGTTTAATATTATATATGGTTTTCTACCTCATTTTATGCATTAATAATTGCATTTTCCTCAGTGAGTAGCCCCTTTATATATATGATTACATTCATGTTCATCATAATAGGATGCCATGCGACCTATATTATATTATACTATATATCTAACTATTAATATAAGTCATTATACCACTTTATCTCTTATGTGAAGGTAGTATTCAACTACCATCCATTTATCTTATTGCTTTTTATTCTCGCATAATTTCAGCCAGTTTAAATGAAGTAGCTTTGCTAGCTACGCCGTTCTCATGCTTTATATTTTTTAATCACCGTTCATACACTATTACAGTGATATATGTTTTATGTAATCCCCTCTTTATTAAAGGTTATGTTTTATTTGGGTGGTGTGCAACAAAGTGAATTCTTTTGAGAGCACCTCTTGTGGTTTCAATTTTTGTTTTTCTGTCTATTACCCCAGTTCACAGTGTGCACCCACCAGTTAACACTACTATTAATTTATCACTTTGGTCTACTAGTTCGGAGATTGAGTCGATCATTAGCCTTCTTTTTGTTTTTCTTACAACCATTTGTAACCCCAAAAATGCATTCCAGCCAGATAGAAAAACACATCAATAGCAGCACCTTTGTGCTCCGGAAATAGTGTATGGGAAGGGAGGGGGGAAGGAAATCTCCAGCCATCTTTTAGCTGACCTCCCTCCCAAACCCGGGAATGCTTCACCAAACATGGTCGCCCCCTGTGGCTGTGTGAGGATCAAACGCAGGCTCCGCCACCGTCAAGCTCCAGTCGCCTGACTGGTTCCAGCTTCTCTCTCGGCTTCTCTCTCTGATTCGCCTGTATTGCTATTTATGCTCAGCCTCTTCCACCAGGAAATTGGCTGAGCATAATCCTTTGGGACGGGTGCTGGTCACAAGCACTCTGCCTTGCCTCGCTTATCCTCGATTATTCTGCTTTCTTTGGTCCTTGACCACAGCTTATCATCGACTACTCTGCTCTCTCCAATCCACCAAAAAGGCTTAAGACTCTCTATGATCCGTACCTCTCCTACCATGACCCGGCTAACCACGACTACGAGTCCCGCTTCCGGATGTGGCTTCTCGGCTTCAGGTCAGTGTTTATATATATATCCCCACCTCAGCGTCGCGGTCCAGTCTTGTTTGTGGCGAGCAACCGTTACAGGCTGCTTAGGCCCAACCGCACAGCTGTAACCCAGCTTTTCCACCTCTGATTTAAGGCACACTGCCCTGACTACGCAGTTGGTACCTCCCACCTGTCAAATCACTTTTTCGGACCAAGCGTACAATCAGCACCTCCATTTAAGCATTTCCCAGCATCCATATTTTAGCTGGCGTGGCTATTCTGCTGATGCTGTGACGATGCAACCTGTATTAATAAAACGCAAAATAATTATTGGACATTACACAGAAAATTGGGGGTGGGCTTGAATTCTTCTCTGCTTTGCTGTCCCATCTCATTTTAACCTCTTAAGCCCTGACACCTGGCCACAGGAGGCTGGCAACTTGGGCTACCTCTGCCTTCCCCCCCCCCCCCCCCCTCTCCATAGACCCGGGAGGCCCAGACAGCCCTCCACCTCCCTTTTTTAACTTCCTGCTGCATAAAGGGGGATGGGCCGCTTGAATTCACATCCTTTGTCTCGGGTATCGCTCACAGCCCTTATGACGGTGATGATCCCATGCTGGGTCCCTGCCTTTCTGAAAGACGTAGGTTCCGATCTTTTGAATTAGACCCACCTAAATAATAGAGGCAAAGCACAGTTGTAGTGGAATAAAATGAGGTCACCGCTTTATTAATTGTTACTACCATTTGTAACCTTTCTATGCAAGCCTGATAGAAAAACGCGCCTGATAACACAATCTTTCGTGATATCTTTTTTAGAAAAAAGGCTATCCCTGCCAGCATGGAGCGTGCCTTGGAGCAGATAGCCCCTGCTTCTTTTTTAGCTAGGATAAAACGGACTAGCTGGTCTACCCCGTGCACCTTACCCCATATGGCTGTCACCTTTTTGTTTTATTATAATGGCTGTGTTGAATGATTGATATTGGATGCTGTATATCCCCTGATCAATTGCGTCATTCACTGAGCTAACATTTGGGTTGGGAAGGTGCTGTATGAGCCTGAATTTTCCTGGATCCTTCTTGGGTACATTACTACACTTATTGGATAAACTATCAGATCAGGCAGGTGGGGGGGCTAAAAAAGGGGCCTGCCATGCGCCTTATTGTCACTTCTTTTTCTATCTTTTTAATGTACCATGTGTGCGTGCGTCGGTGCTGATTTCAAATGACGTCTTTTTCCTGTACTT
Organism: Ascaphus truei; assembly: GCF_040206685.1. Taxonomy (NCBI): domain Eukaryota; kingdom Metazoa; phylum Chordata; class Amphibia; order Anura; family Ascaphidae; genus Ascaphus; species Ascaphus truei. The sequence continues at coordinate 131,559,495 of NC_134484.1, read as the reverse complement.
TGCCGCGGACCGAGATTCTGAACCTTATCTTAAACCCCTCTTCTAAGAAAGCTGCCTTTCTGCATCGGGGTAAGCTTGTAGACATGGGACTAGCCTGCTTAGCCTGATCAGTGTTGGGGCCTTTGTTAGTGCTGTTGTGCCCTGCCCATGGATTTTTTTTTTTTTTTTTTTAATTGCTGGGTAACGTCCCTTGCAATTGATGCATGCATGCTAGTGCGTGACGCAGTGCATGTTTATTTATTATTTATTTATAAAATATTTTACCAGGAAGTAATACATTGAGAGTTACCTCTCGTTTTCAAGTATGTCCTGGGCATGTGTGACGCAGCTCATTGTAAGTCCGGCATTTGTCTGACTTACATTTTCCCTGTGGTTGGTTCTCTGGCTGGCCACCCAGCCCTTTCTCAAAGGGATTGACCTTTTTTGGCTTAACTAGACGCAACCATTAGTCAACTCAAATTTTTAAAATCGTGATCCTTTGCATCTTATGCCTGAATTGCTTGTCATACTCATGTCACACTGTGCCCCAGTATGCATAAGATTTGCTGTATACTAGCTCCATATATTTCATTAATGGACCTAGTGCTATGCTAGCAAGCAGCTCCCAAATACCCCCCAAAAAAGGTGTGCCGAGCACGCGCATTTTAAGTGAAACTTCTTTGCCTTTTAGCAGTGAAATTGTATTTTGATTGAGATGTTTTGGATTGAATTAAAGACTTTTAAGAGTATAATTAAAATTTCAGTGACAAAACACAAAGGTTTCACTTAGAACGCGCGTGCTCGCCACACATCCTGTATTTTTATGTGGGAATGGGATTCCATGACGTAACTCACTTTTCTCTGTACATAGCTTCGGTTGAAACACATTTTTTTTAGAACTATATCAAAAGGATAGGATTTTTCTGTGATTTCTACTCTTATTTGGCTTGTTCTATTCTTATATACTTTTTACACCTTAGAGAAACAGTGCAACTGCAAATGTAGAATAAAGGGTGGAATGTCCTCGGGCGCGTCACTCTGCTTGCGGCTCCACGGCGTGTATTATATGCAAGGCAAAGGAGAGAGAGAAGGGCCACAGTGAAAAAAGACAGCTCAAAGTTTTGCACACTTTTTCAACAGGGTGGAGGGAAGGGGGGGGGGTTTGGGAGGGGTGAGAGATGAAGACAAGGGATGGCTGTTATTAATTCAAACTTGTTGACAGGGGACACACTCACATTAAAAACTCTCAAAACTTGAATTGATGTCTCCTCCTCTTCTTGTACTTGGTGTCTTCAACAGATGTCTTCTCTTCTATGTGCAGGTGGATGGATTGAGGCCGAGGAAATGCCTCCTAAGATATGATGTATGCTATTTAAAAGCATTTAGATACGCAATGCATCTCGCCTCCAGTGTCTTGGTGCAGTTTTTCCTTCCCTCTTCTCGGCGTGCGTCTCACTCCTGCGTTCCAGCAGGGCGGATGTGACGTCAGTGAGACTTTGGGGGTTCCGGTTTGGCGGGCTGGCTGTGAATCACCTTCACTCTACGTGTTTCTTCCCTGAAGAAATCCTAAGGGAAGAAACACGTAGAGTGAAGGTGATTCACAGCCAGCCCGCCAAACCGGAACCCCCAAAGTCTCACTGACGTCACATCCGCCCTGCTGGAACGCAGGAGTGAGACGCACGCCGAGAAGAGGGAAGGAAAAACTGCACCAAGACACTGGAGGCGAGATGTATTGCGTATCTAAATGCTTTTAAATAGCATACATCATATCTTAGGAGGCATTTCCTCGGCCTCAATCCATCCACCTGCACATAGAAGAGAAGACATCTGTTGAAGACACCAAGTACAAGAAGAGGAGGAGACATCAATTCAAGTTTTGAGAGTTTTTAATGTGAGTGTGTCCCCAGTCAACAAGTTTGAATTAATAACAGCCATCCCTTGTCTTCATCTCTCACCCCTCCCAAACCCCCCCCCCTTCCCTCCACCCTGTTGAAAAAGTGTGCAAAACTTTGAGCTGTCTTTTTTCACTGTGGCCCTTATCTCTCTCCTTTGCCTTGCATATAATACACGCCGTGGAGCCGCAAGCAGAGTGACGCGCCCGAGGACATTCCACCCTTTATTCTATTCAAATCCACACAGAGGTTGGTGAATAACCTCTGAAAGACTCAGGCAGCGAAATCACTCTGTGGAAAGGACTGGAACCACATATTGAACAGTAGGACAAATTCTTTTTTTGGCGCAAACTTTCCCCCCTTTTTTCCTTCACAACTGCAAATGTAAATTTTATAAGGAAGTGTTCAGTAATTGCAGGAAGAATGTCCTCCTATACTAGCAGTTCCAGTTGGGTGTAGCAAATACCAAGGAGTAGCGAGTTCTGTTGACTAACCAAAGCTCATCACCTGCACTCCTGTTCCCCAGAAAGAAATGCAAGACATACCTTGAAATGAAAGTCAGATAAGCTTTGCATGATGTGCCAGTTAAAAGTAGTAGCACTCTGCTTGATTTTAATAGAAGCCCCAATCTGCTCAACGTGCGCACAGTTCTGTGAATGCCAAGATATTTGGGCTAAAATAGTAGGCTACCTGACGAAGGAGGCAGAAATGTTGTACTATCTGCATGCCTGTTTCTGCGCATGTGCAGGTGGCTCTAGTCGCTTCTGTGTATGCGCAGGTGGTGCTGGCTGCCTCTGCACACAGGTTGTTTCCCGTGTCTGCGCATGCGTGAGGAGAGATGGCTGCTGCGCATGCGTGAGTGGTGCCGGCCACTGCTGTGCACGGTGACCGACGCTTCTGCGCATGCGCCCGGCCATGGCCACTTCTACGGATGCGTGCAGGCATGGCCGCTTCGACTGGTGCTTCTGTGCATACGCTGCCGACGGCCGCTTCTACTTCTGAAATTCACAGCAATGCTCATGTGCTTACACTGATCATCACTTGTGCACATGCGCAAGTATCGCTGGTCACTTCTGCAGGACGATTGTGCACATGCGCAGTCCCTCACTTCCGTTATAATTTTCGACCCCATACAGACTTTTTTTCCCTATGAGATTTTTGTAGGTGCCAGTGCCAGCGCCAGCTAAGAAGCTTCACTTCAAAACTCGAAGCCAATTAACATTGTTTCGTGCCAAATACATCATGCTGGCCTGCTGCCTTTAACCGTTCCTTATCTGCCATGACCTCTTTGGACATCTCAAATATATCTCTTTCTATTGTTGTTTTTTTTTCTTCTTTTGCTATCTACAGAGCTGGTGGTGAAGGCATCGTTCCCGGCGCATGCTGTGATAACGCTCTTTTGGGGGGGGGGGTGCCTTGTTTTTTCGCTGCTTGTCCCTGTACTACCTTGTGTTTGCTAGTTTGAATTGAAAAGTGGGGTGCCTTCGCTATCGGATATACTCACAGCCTCTGACAGTCCTTTCGATCGCACTACTCTCCTGGGATCCGTCACCACATACAATTGAAACCTGTGTAACATGCTCATCTGGTCCTGCAGATGAGGGGCCTAGCTGTTTGCTTGAACAGCCTACCCCTTCGCGTGTTGTGTTGTCCTGGACGCTTTCTTCCTGCTGCTGCTGCTGCATTGTGGTGGGTGGGCTCCTGCGGTGGGTTCCTGGATGGGACAAAAGGCAGGGGATGAAAGGGGGGAAAACAGGTTGCTGGCCAACTGGGGGGCACTAATGGTGTGGGCTGAGGAATTAGCATGCTCTGGAGAGTGATGAGCGGGGCCTCAGAGAGCAGTGGGCGATATTGGATGCGCACGTCTGAAGTTCCAGTTTCCCAGGCTTGCGGGCCATATGGATGCCCATGCCAAGCTCCTGAAGCAGATGAAGTCTTCCATCTGGTGGCATAGGGCCCCGGAAAGTGAGGCAAAAAGGAGTGACTCAGGGCTTCTGCACTGGAGATCTGTGGAGGACATCTTTGATGTCGCGGCAGTCTGGCGTGCCAGCCTAGGTTTTGGCTGAGACTCTGGTTCCCCGGCTTTCCTTGCCATGTTCGACCCGGGCAAGGGTGGAAGCAGAGAGATTGATGTCAGGAGAGCAGAGCAGAAAGGATTCATCATCTAGCAGTTAAGATAAGTGGGTGAAGATAGGGACAGCAAAGCAGACTTCCAAGCTTCTGAATTTTCTCCTAGCATTCTCTGCTTTGCTGCCCCTTCTCCTTTTAACCCCTTAACCTCTGCCCTCTAACACCTGTCCACGGGGGAGGGGCACCTTGGGCTACTTGTGCCCTCACCCTTACCCTGCTGGACCCAACGGCCCTTCCCCTTGTCTTTGTTCACTTTCCGCTGCATAAAGAGGGGGGGGGGGGGGGGGGAGGTCTCGCCTCCTTATGGTGCTGGGGGGGGGGGGGGAGGTCTCGCCTCCTTATGGTGCTGACGGCCCCATGCTGGGTCTCTGCCTTACTATTTATCGATCACTACCAGAAGTGCAGGAACTATTTTTTGGGTGTTGTTCATACAGAATTAGTAACATATGTAACTTACCATAATGTATAAAGCAAAGCAGCCCTCCCTCCACCCTCCACATCCCTAGTTCTAGCTCCCATGAGTACATGAGTACTACAGTAATATTGAATAGATTAAACTGAGAACATGTCATTGAAATGTGTTTGCCACAACTGCTATGGGATTCTGCGATGGAAAATAAGGCTTGTAAATTCCACACAGACAAAATACTGAATTATATGAAATAAAACTATTTGTCACGATATCTTATTTCACGATAAACTAAATACCTCAAAGGTCCATAACCATTTATTTTGAAAGCTTGTCGATGTCGATCCCTAACATTCCCGTCGGAGTCTCAGAATTTGTTTTTATTTTAAACAAATACAAATTGTATACATTTTAGCTTTTTGACAGATACAACATTAAGCCTTGATGTGATTCCTTATTTTGTAATTCAGGTTAGCTGTGAAATGCTGGACATACTAAACACAATAAACAAAAATGAATGAACTTAGGAAATGGAATGAACAAGGAAACCGTGAAGGAAATTGAATGAATATTCAAAGTAATATAAAAAATCTGGAAAAGTTATGGGGGGAATGGAATGAAAAGTTTGCTGCAGTAGGAATACCTGTGCAGGTTTTACAATATAAAGTGACCTGGGGCAAGTAAACCCACCACAAATTTTCCATCCATCCTATGCCTATAACTTAGCCTGTGCTTATCTTTACCCCCGATTTCCAGGTCCATGGCGACTTCGGACGTCTTCAGCAGTGTCCTTTATTAGCATGGACCAATACAAAAATGAATCGTGGCAAAGATTAGTGCCCCTACAGTGTTTTGCAGAAAACACATGATGCATATTATTGCTTCTTAGCTTCTCTGTAAAATGTTTCTTTCTTTCTTTCACTTTAGGGGCTTTACACACTCAAATGATGTTGCATGTGAATCCACAGTGAAATCACCTTTCATACAGGAATGGGCAAACGTTAAAAATTTATGAGCTGGCTACAATTTTTGGGAGGCAAAGTTTTATTTCTAGCTTGAGCTGCTCTCATTGACTTGACTACAGACACTTTTTAATGCTAGATTATATTTTTATAATTAGGGAGGGGGGGACCTCATGAGCTGTACCGGTGTTATTTTTAGTTCTGGGGACCCTCTTGGTTACCAACATAATTACCATTTTAATTATTGGTATTCATCCTGTTAATTCAAAGATGACCACCATTGTCGTCCAATCGGAAGTTGCAATGTCATTTCCCCTGATGATGTTGCGGCTTCCTATTGGCCCACTGGACTGAAGTAATCTGGTGGCCATTTTGATTTCCTGAATAGGTGCAGAAACAGCACTAACTAAAAAGTTATCTGTTTCGGCTGGGAGAGTATGTGGTCCACAGAGCTAAAAATAGCAGGTTCCAGCTTCGAAGTACCCACAATTGCATTCTGTAAAAAAAAAAAAAAAAAAAAAGGGAGGATTGATGCTTTAAGGCAGCGGTTCGCAAACTGGGGGGTGCACCCCCCAGTGGGTGGGAGAATTTCTAGGGGGGCACAGGCGGTTACAGAGGCCCCGCGCTCTTCCCCACGGCATTTAAATTAAATTACGCGGCAGGGTCACGTGATGTAATGTCACATGACCCGCGATGTCATTTGACGCTGAGTCATTGGAGAGGGGGGGGGGGCGCGAATGCCAAGGCTCCCGGGCAGGGGGGCACAGCTCAAGAAGTTTGCGCACCCCTGCTTTAAGGGGAGCTATTTATCAAAGTCTTTAGCATCACACATAGCAATACAATTCCTATACCTCTGCTGCTTTAGTTTTGTAGTTTGACCTATGTTCACACACTGACATACACGTGTTTAATTACTGAGAGTAGCGCTGGGAACCTGGTGGGAGTTTTTTGTTGCAGTCTTGTAGTCAGATTAAAAAATAACACTCAAAATCTTATGCAGATTCCAAGAAATCACCCTATTTTGTCTTAAGATCTTGAAAGTAATACATACAGGCAGAGGGATCCAAAGAGAATTGCACATCTATCAACCAGGTGAACACTGATCATTTATTTTGTGCCCAGGACATGCTTGAAAATGAGAGGTAAGTAATTTTTCCTGGTAAATTATTTTGTAAATAAATAATTCAGAACTAATTTTGTATTATTATTACAGGTCTTCTAGTAACTTTGTTAGATCACAAAGCCTGTCCTGGATCATTCATGGTTAACCTGTCCTTAGTTAATATGTATGTAAGATTATCCTCCTTTACAGCAAAAGTAATAAGCAAATCAAATACAATCAGCTTTATTGGCATGAAAGAAACACATTTCAGTATTGCCAAAGTATGAATACCAGGGGGTAGGAGGGTACAGTATAATGTTTACACCGTACATGGGTAACCGTTACACACAGGGATGTAGGGCTTTGTGGTGTCTCTCAGCCTGTGGTGCTGATAGAGTGCAGCCAGTTCTGCTCTGGTTTAGTAAGCACTGTCTTTGCACAGACACAAAATAGCTCAACCTTACAACTTCATGTAACTAGTGCTGCCCCCTAGGCATGCTGCACACAACTACATGTATTTCCTTTTAGAATGTGATCAGGGATTTCCCTGTACAGACTTCATTACCCAGAAGCCCTTACTGAACTGGAAGCATTGTATGATGAGTGATTATGGTGGGAGGCTGGTTTATGGACCGGAGACATAAATTTGCTTAGCAGTGGTATTTTGTATTTACTATACTCTGTACAGACTGTAGAGGGAGATTAGCTGCCTGCCTTGTATTCCTTACACCTGGCACACAGTCTCGCTGGCTGGCGTGTGGTGTCCCTGCCTGCTCGTGAGGTCAGAACAGGGCTGAGCCAGCTCACAGGAACTGGTGCACACAGCAACACATGGCTGACACAGAAGAGGAAAACCTGCAGAAGCAAGTGAGTGCAGGAAAATGCCTTCTTGGTTTCTGTAATGTCGCAAAGTGAAGCACTCAAGCCTGTTAACCATTTGAGTGCCACAAGGCAATCTCACTTCTGGTGTTTCCCAGGATAACCCAATTAAAGTTAATGAAGTCCCCTCTGAGAGGATGGATCAGACTTTTTAATGGAAACTATGTTATTAAAGTGTGGTGGGGGTAGATATTACTGAAGTCTGTGCTCATTTGTATGTCATTACCCACAATCCCTTGCTGGAGGGGCAGCATTGTATGCTAGGACGGGGCGCAAACTTTTTTCCCTGCGCCCCCCTGCCGGCGGTCCCCTTACCTCCGTGCCCCCCCTCACCCCTGTGTCGGCCCCGGCGTCATGACGTCACGTTGCCATAGCTATGTGACGTCACATGACCTCGCGGCATCATTTGATGTTGCGTTGCCATGGCGACGCATGTGAGAAGCCGTCGGAGCCAAGGTAAGTAAGGTTTACAGAGGCCCTGCAGCTCCCCCGGCACTTAATTTAAGTGCCTTCGGGAAGCACGCGGGGCCTCTAAACCCCGCACCCCCGCACTCAGTCTCGCGCCCCCCCCCCCCTCTGGGGGTCGAGCCCCCCAGTTTGTGCACCGCTGTGCTAGGAGATAATGGGGAAACGGGAAAAGTAGGGTTTCAGACCTGTCTGAGACATGTGAATGTGCTCACAAGTGATATTTTTATTTCCTGAAGTCTGGGTGATCATGATGAAAATGAAGGGTGGGGGTGAGAGTTGTTATAATAAAAATTTGCACTTTTATTAACAATGATCAAAGATACAGTCCAATTACCTTTGTTAGAAATCGGAACTATCACTTGTATTTTTCTTTAATGGTAATAGGATAACGTAGAATCTTCTTGTCTAAGGCAGGGGAGCGCAACTTTTTGAGCTGCGCCGCTCCCCCCCCCTGCCTGCTTCCCCCCCCGCCTGCTCCCCCAGGTACTCGCGCCCCCCTTACTTTTTGACCGGCGTCAAATGACCGTTGCCATGGCAACGCGGCACAACACTCTACGGAATCCCAGTAAGTAGGTTACAGAGGCCTCACGGAAACCCCCGGCATTTAATTTAAATGTCTTGGGGAAGAGCGCGGGCCTACCCAACCGCCCAGTTTGCGCAAAGCTGGTCTAATGCATTCCTATAACATATACACATAAAACGTGCATCAGGGAGATAAGCTACGGGGGTACAACCTTTGTTTTAGGCGGGCCAATAAGCGGGCAGTGGTCCTACTGCCCCATGCATCCGGTTTCCATTAATAGCTAAAACCTAAACTAAATAATGCCAAAAGTACCCAAAGATAATAATATTTTTTTTAAAATATTACAAACATTTTTTTTTTGTTACTTGAATTTTTATTGAATTGTTTTCAAAGATTATGGGGAAAGGATACATAAAAGAAAAAAAGGGGTACGGGGGGTGCATAGATACAGATAGTTGGTAATATCACATTTGGGGGAAGGGGACAGCATTTGTACATACAGTATATAGCATTCGTAATACAACATAAATGACAACATTCAGAATATTTTAATCTAGATATAGGGATATACCTGCATTGCGAACATTTTTTTATTGAAAAGAGAAGAAAACTTGAAATTAAAAAAAAAAAGAATCTGAATTTAAAATGTCTCAATGTGATTTCTAAATTTGCATGAACAGTTTCTCAATATTAGGATTGATTTTCGAGGTTAATAACAGAAGCATAAGCAGACGGCGCCCACATGGGTGTCTGTCAATTACCGATCTGTACCGATTATTAACAAGGTTAATTGCTGAAATCATCTGTTCACAAAACAAATATGGGGAATAACTTAAATGTAATTCAATCATTTCAATTTATTTAATTTATGTTTAATCATTCAAAATGTATGTTAATATTCATAAGTTTCCACTGTCAGGTTTTTTTTAACTTTAAGGATTTCTTAGTGTTCCTTTCCTTATCGTTTTATTTAAATTTTATTTTTCTCTCGTTTTTGTGGCTTCAGGTGACCTTCCAAATGCCGTCGTGACAGGCTGGTCACCCCTGAAATAGACTTACTCAGTTTAGACTAGAGCCCCCCCCCCCCCAAAAAAAAATGTTCTCCACTTCTTAGGACAGTGGATTAACTATGGTTCCTCATGTATTAACCCCTTTGCTGCCAGGTGGCCTTCAACACAAGGCAAAGGGTTACATTTACTCATCCTTTTTTTTTATATATTTGACACTTTTGACAATTTTCTGTTTTGTAAAATCCTCTTACCTCGGCGTCATGACGTCTAAGAAGCCGCCGGAGCCAAGGTAAGTGAGGTTTACCGAGGCCTTCGCCGCTTCCCCGGCACTTAATTTAAGTGCCTTCGGGAAGCTCGCGGGGCCTCTGTGAACCCCGCTCCCCCCGCAGTCAGTCTCGTGCCCCCCAGTTTGCGCACCGCTGGCCTATCCAGACTTATAATGAACCAAATCAACTTCTACTTACTTATAGTATTATGTAAAATCTAGCGATTAAAAACGATTGATTTTTAAGTGGCAGAAGAAAGGGGGTTGTTTCAATCTCAACATATGATCATTTGTGAGATTACATTTCCATTTCTTTGGGCATGAATCCTGAGAGTCATAACTGCAGCCTCACTATTACTCTGAGAGTACCAGATGCTTCTAATTTAGGTTTTCAATCTATACCAATAACTACTAATAACATCTGTAGTTGTGACAGTCTAATTTTTTTCTTTTCTAAGATTGATGAGATTGAAGCTTTGGCTTCTATATATGGAGATGAATGGTGTGTGATTGATGAAGCCGCAAGGATATTTTGCATCACAATCTCTGATTCATCAGATCGACTGAAATGGACCCTTTGTTTACAGGTACAATTTAAATAATTAGAGGTTTAGTATTTCTCGTTTTTCTCTTCATTAGGTCAAATTTGTGTAAATGTGGTTAGTATCCATTTACAGTTGGTCATATAAACTATTCCATTTCAATAATGATGTGAAGTTACCTACAAAATATGGCTTTGCTTTGTGATTTTAATAGCTAACTTGACCATCCAACCTAATCCCTAAGCATGTTACACAGATGTTACTTAACAATTCTTTACTCTCCTTGTTCATGCTCTTGCTGAAGTTTCCTGCTTTGCAAAGTTGCCTAGATACACACTCAAGAGACTGTAAATAGAACTCGACACGCTTCGCATGTTGATGATAATATACAGTATTATGAATGTGCTAATTCATAAGCTTACTGTATCACTTCTTGCATAAAGAAAAATTAATCATTCTGGCAATTACAACGGTTGTCTGAGATATTCCACTGACTTTGTACTTCTTTTCTAAGGGTAAGATGTACAATTTTTGATGGCATCTTAAATATGATATCAGGGATCCCCTATGAAGGAATAGGAAAGTCGTGGCCACTGTTCATATCCCCATGACGTATGGGCTGTGGTATTTACTACAGTATTCAGACAGAATAGGCTTTGTGATTTAATTAAGCAAGTTTGGTTTTGGCTAACCATGAATTATGAAATGAAACACAGAAAAGCAAAAACAATTTGTTGTATTGTTGTCTATTTTGTTGCCTTTGGCACATTGTTTCATACTGTGTTTCAGGTTATCCTTCCTCCTGAATATCCGACTGCAGCACCACCTATTTATCAACTAAAGTAAGCACCGATACTTGATAATCAGTTACTGTAGTTAATGTGAAGGAATAAATATAGGGCTGCCATTCAAACCAATTATGTTAAATTTTTAAAGATTAAAAACTCGCATATTTCTAATTTTAAGGAACAAAAATTCTGCAGAGAGTAAAATAAAGCATTATATATAAAATCTATCCCATAACACAATAATAGACCATACGATACCGGTTGAAGCACGACATCAAGGGACAGCACACAGGTAAGTTGATCACAAGTTCTTTGTATTGAAAAAGAGACACAAAAAACGACGGTCCCCCAGTGGGGGGGGGGGTTGAGAAAGGTCCCACTGGGGGACCGAAACGTCGTTTTTTGTGTCTTTTTTTTCAATACAAAGAACTTGTGATCAACTTACCTGTGTGCTGTCCCTTGATGTCGTGCTTCAACCGGTATCGTATGGTCTATTATTGTGTTATGGGATAAGCACCAAACTTTGTTTACTTTCAAGTGGAGTGCCCCGGCTGTTTTTTGGAATATAAAAAATATGACTGACTGGGTGGGGGGATGACTGACTGGGTGGGGGGTACCTCTGGTGTCCTACACGTTCTCTCTCTCTCATACACACTCTCACACACACTTTGTGGGGGGAGGGGGGAGCGGAGAGGGGGGGAAGCGGAGACAGCCATGGGGACCGAGGGAAACACACCTGCTGGCATCTCCTTCCCCGCGCGAGCAGCTACGGGCACCGGGGGCAAGCGGGACCGGGGGGGGCTTACATCTCCTGCCCCGCGCTTGCAGCCACGGGGACAGGAGCGGAGACTGAGGGGATAAGCGCGGGCAGGAGACAGGGACCGCGCGCATGGAGCAGGAGCAGCCATTACTTACCCCTGCAGAGAAGGGCTCCATTCCGCGTCAGGACCAATCAGACAGGAGGATATTTTTTTGTTATTTATTTATTTTTTTTAATTTGTGGGGTGGGGGGGGGGGGGAAGCGGAGACAGCCACGGGGACCAAGGGGAAAGCGGGGACCGGAGGGCAACCGGGATGGGGGGGGGGGAGGAGGAGGAGGAGGAGAAGAAGGAGGAGGAGGAGGAGGAGGAGGAGGAGGAGGAGGAGGAGGAGGAGGAGAAGAAGAAGGAGAAGAAGAAGGAGAAGAAGGAGATCGCCAGCTGTCATCTCCTGCCCCGCGCGAGCAGCCACGGGGACAGGAGCGGAACCGGAGGGCAAGCGGGGGGAGGGGGGAAATCGCCCGCTGGTATCTCCTGCACCGCGCGAGCAGCCACGGGGACAGGAGAGGAGACTGAGGGGATGAGGGGGGGAAGCGCGGGCAGGAGACAGGGACCGCGTGTGCATGGAGCTGGAGCAGCCATTACTTACCCCTGCAGAGAAGGGCTCCATCCTGCGTCACGACCAATTGGCCAATCAGCCAGGAGGATATTTTTTTGTTTGTTATTTATTTATTTAAAATAAATAAATAAATTTGCGCAGAGCAGGAGGAAAAAGTAGCTGGCCACCAGCCAATTTCCGTTCGCGCCTGGCGAGTGGGCGACCGGGTTTGTCGAGCACTATATATATATATATATATATATATATATATATATATATATACTGTACATACGTGTGTGAGTAGGCTTTCTGATGGATTGCCATGTCAACTTTTAACAGATAGTTTATACATGATCTCTGAATATTTCACAAATCTTTTCTCTGCTAAATAATACAAAAGCTTTACATGCATTTGTAAAATCAGTGGCTCTTAAAAAAATAGTCTCCAGCATGTTAACATTAAAATATCATTACAGCAGGGATGATCCACTATGCATATTCATACTGTATGTGAACACAATTTACCTTTCAGATCTGAATTGCCTATGAATATGTGGCAGACCAAAGCCCAAGTGGCATCTTTTTGTGCATCATCCATAGGTCCAGTTGTCCCATGGATGTGAAAATCGAAAAGCAGTCCTAATTATATATTTTGTTCTGCCTTTTCAGTGCTCCTTGGCTTAGGGGTCAAGATCGCATGGTATTATCACGTAGCCTGGAAGAAATCTATCTGTGAGTACAGGAGGAATTTACATATTCCAAATTTATCCAGTTCAATTACAAATATACTGTACTGTATGTTCACACCTGGAAATGTTTGCACTTGGTTAGTGGGGTCCTAACAGGAACTTACATCAACCAACATTTTATAGAGCAGCAAACAAGCAGAGCTTTGTAGCTGAGGTTACCAATCTTATTCTGTTCACTGTAACAAAATAACCCATCACTATTTAAAAGTGTGTCAAAGTACCTACATCTGCGCCTTCCTTTTACTTTTTAGTAATGATTGCAGTTCAACTATAAATATATCCTTAGTATATCTTGTGTTTTGTTTTCAATTCTTCTATGCACCCTTTTCCCACAATAACCTGAGGCATAGCAGCCACAGCAGTCTAGAGTAACAATATAATATTTACAACCAATAGAATCTATCCTTTTACTTTAATTGAAGGGCAATAAATATTCTATCTGCCTTCATATCCCCTTCATTGTTACCTACACCCAACATTTATTCTTTATAATTATTGTTTATTATTAAAGCACCAACATATTCTGCAGCAAGGTACAGTGGTGGGTACAGAAAGATGTATATTACATAAACATACAGGTGCGTACCATACAGGTGCGCCGATGAGTATTCTAAAACTTGCCTTAAACTTGCCTTGGAAAATCTGGGGCTATCACTAACAAGATCCAGGTACATTCTGGGTACATGCTGCAAACATTTCAGTGACATTTCTGCAGAGACTAATGGCCCATCGGATTAACACAGCAGGAGTCCCTGGCAGTCCCATTCAGTTTGAATGGGACTGCCAGGGACCCCTGCTGTTAATCCGATGGGCCATTAGTCTGTCTGCAGAAATGTCACTGAAATGTTGCAGCATGTACCCAGCATGTACCTGGGTCTTGTTGGTGATTGCCCCAGGTTTGTTTTAGAATACTCGTTGGCACTACAGTATAAGGACAAACATGCATAAACAGATACTACAGGTAGTGAGAACTTATAATCTAGAGGGAGTGAAGGTCAATGTTGAAACAAAAGGTAAAGTATCTGCTTATTTTGGGATGGAGTATGCATCAGGGTGGGGTATTGTCCAGCCACACAGCTGATCTCATTAAGGTTAGGGGGTGTTAGCTTGGAGATTGGTCCAGCCGCACAGCTGGTCTCAATAGGGTTGGAGGGGGGCGTTGGATGTCAGATATATACCAGATAGCCTTCATTGAAAAAATGCACATTCTTCAATTCTTTCCTTGGCTAGAGAGCAGAGACATTATTTTGCTCTCAACATACTGTATAAAACATAAAATGTGTCATTGAAATACAGGTGTCTAGTAACTCCTGTATTTTCCTCTTGCAATCACTCCCATATTGCTTGCTGATCTAACCAAGGCAGCGTAGGTCAGAATAACGTGATACCTTGATGCTTAGAGACACATGTTCAAGATGCTGCTTAGTGCATCATTTTAGTATAAAATTGGCATTTTTAGCTGGCTGTATGCCTGTGAAAATGGTTGTCTATTTTTTTTTTTCCACAAGTGGAACAATTCTGCATTATTGTAATATTCCAGCAGATGGCATCAGTCAATTGGTACAATTTTGTAATGGTGAAAATAGGAGAGAAATACATCACCTTAGCTGAACTAGGGTATCTCCCATAGCACCACTGCCCTGTTATAATATATCCACTTTTATTCTTCATGGCGACTAAGGGGTTTAACTATCACATGTACACATTATATATCTTTCTTGCTTTCATTTTAAGCCCCACTCGTATTTCATAAAATGTAAACTTTGTGCAAAAATAACTTTTTGTTGTCAGTCATAACATTGCTAGGAATCTTAATAAAAATTTCACTTCCATATTTATTTTTTTGTGTTCATGCAGCCATCTGATTTTCCCAGCGTCTTTCATTACATTACCTACTTCTCACCAATTGTAGGAACATTTGCCGTAACTCGGACCAAGCTAGATAGATTAATAAAAAAATCTTATTCATTTTAATAAAATATATGAATGAACTCTAAATCTCCAATAACTGGCCTTCAATAAAACTACTGGTTATTTTCAGGATGAGCCACTGGAAATCAGCATAGTGCACAGGTTCCATTAGTACAGTATTCTGTCATACTCGTGCTGGAGCAGATGGTGTCTAAACCCTTTTACACTCGGACGAAAGCTTCACAGCATAAAGGAAAGCAACTTGTCCATAGCACTGACTAATGAAATACTTTTAACCTAATAGTTGTTTTGTCACATATTCTGTTTTGTTTTTTTTTAAACCCGTAGACCACAGCACATTTTGACTGTACTGACTGCAGACCCTCACTTCCCTAACCTCTTCCAACCATTAACAATATTATGATGATGCTTTGAAGATTTTTGCACTTTAGAATTGAGGAGCTATAGAGAGGATGAAATATATATGAATAAACATCATCATTATACTGTAATTTTCAAGGTGGCTCAATACAAATCTCTGCAAATATTTAATACATTTCTGCTATAATCTCTCCTACTTCCCCAGAGAGAGATGTCTGGGTGTGTAAAATGTATTTTGAGAAAGCAACAAAAGCATTGATGAGAGCAATGGTTGGCATTTCGGATGGTCATGAATACTATGTTTTACTTTCTGTGTTACATACTGTACAACTAGCATATGAGAATCAAGTCTTGATGCAATGCTTTACTGTTGATTGTTGCAGGCACAACCTTGGTGAGAACATCCTTTATCAATGGGTGGAAAAAATAAGAGACGTTTTGACTGAGAAATCTCTGACCTCTGATCCAGGTTACTGTATAGAATTTTTATTATTGCACACATACCCCGCAAAATCCCTTCTAATGTAATATTTTATCTCGTGTTAGCGGTAACTTTACATACCACTATAAAAATGTGGTATTGTAAAAAGTCAACCGTGTAATTGTGGGATGGTAACATAAGCCCTATAAAAACCAAAACTAAGGCTGTCTCATATATTTTAATCTGGTCTGTAACGGTTAAATACGCCTATAATATATATTATCTTTAACTGTACATGCAATGTCTTGTAAATCAGGGGAGCGCAATATTTTTTTCCCCTGCGCCCCCCTGCCATCTGTCCCCCTCTCCTTGCGCTTGCCTTGATTCAGACGTCCTGGCGTCATGATGTCACGTTGCCATGGCAACGCAACGTCACATGACCCTGCGGCGTCATTTGAGGCCCTGAGCTACTGTAACCTTGCTGAGAAATGTCTTTCTGACTTGTAAGAGGAAACCATTTTTTTTGTTTGCTCATCTATTACCCTAGTCATTAAACAACGTATGCCCATAGTTACTAAGTGCTGTTTCTCTATATGGCACCTTGCATGGGAAGATACCTTAGTGCCCATTTAAGGGAATGGGCAGAAGGGTGTCTTTTGGTGCCAGAAGGTATTTTATGAAATGGCACCGTTTAGTAAATATGGGCTGTAGTCTTTAAAACAAAACGACCTTCTTTAATAGAGTGCATGTACCACATAAGAAACCTGGCCCAATATAAACATTCTCCAGAACTTTTATACATATAAAACGTATATGTGAATATATATATATATATATATATATATATATATATATATATATATATATATATATATATATATATATATATATATATTCTCCAGAACTTTTATACATATAAAACGTATATGTGAATATATATACATACATACTGTACATACATACATCATTCATACATACATACATACATACATACACAGTGGTTGACAAATCACCCAAAAATCTACTCGCCGAACCAAAAAATCTACTCACCACCTAGTCCCGCTCCCAATCCCACCCTGCTTGGTGTCAGCCATGAAGAGGTCGCCACGGGGTCAAATCCAGTCGCCACGGGCCTGTATTTTAATGGATTTGTCGAACACTGTACGTATATGTGTGTGTGTATAAATTTATATGTATATGAATATATATATGTATATAATATATAATATGTATATGAATATATATATGTATATATAAATATATATATATGTATATGAATATATATTTATGTAATATTTTTTTTCTATAGGAAAGAATGCAAGAAACGCTTCTATGGCGTAATAAAGTAATTTATTAGGTGAAGGTTTAAAAGTAATTAACAAATGTGCACTTACAATTGCAGTGGCTGGTCATATGAACACGGTATACAGGTACTTTAACCTGATGATTTAGAGGTACAGTACCTCAGTGTAAGTCTGCAGGGTGAGTGCTTTCCTTCCGCGGGGGGTCTTCTCCAGCGTATCAGTGTCGGTGAATGCCCTCCGTCTGGTATCCGGAGTCGGTAGACGATGATGTGACCTCCTCAGCCCTGCCACGGCCATGTCTTCACTGCGCAGGTCAGCACAGCTCTGCCAAGTCTGCCTGCTTCCTCACACTCTCGCTCAAAGCGTTTTGTGGGTGCTCTTCCCACTTCTTCAGGTGTCTTGGATGCGGATGTGAACTCCCATCATAAGTCTCATTTAAATAATGTATTTTATTCATAGTAACTACTAATTGTATGAATGAAATGTAACTGTGTTTACATCTCTGCTATACAGGAGATGGGGTATATCGTGAATGCATGAAATAACACTAATATAGGGTTAATAAGATAGATTTTGACTAGATGTGAACCAGACTGTTTCTCTAAGCAAAACTTAATGAGGAACAGATATATTAAAATAATTTTAAATAATTCATTAAAATAATTGTGATATAATTCCAAATCTAAAAGGAATGGGTATAAAAAAGCTAAATCACAAACATTATAGGGATACAAAGTAGATGATGGATAAAGGGGATATATAGAGATATACCAAATTGAGACCACCATATAAATACATAAAATCAAGATGCATAAAATAAATGGATCAGGACTATAAAGAAAACACAAAATAAATTAAATTGGATACATGACATTAAATAGATCAGGACTGTAAGAATATAAAGTGCTGCAATGTGATAACGTTAATTGCTGGTACATATAACAAGTGATTTTAATAAAAGCTTAATGTATTAGTTAATAAAAGCAGATAGATCAATATCCAGGTTCAAGCCATGGGGGGGATAACGTATTGAGAGAGTGTATCCAGTAGCTTTCTCTCTGTATAAGTCTTTAAAAATAATGAAGAATGAATGAACGAGATCCCGGATAAACCCTGCAGACAAACCTTACACTGACTTACCTCTAAATCATCAGGTTAAAGTTACCTGTATGCCGTGTTCATATGAACAGCCAATGTAATTGTAAGTGTGCATTTTTAAATTACTTTTAAACTTTCACATAATAAATTACTTAATTACGCCATAGAAGTGTTTCTTGTGCTCTTTCCTATAGAATATTGACTTCGCGTCACCGCCAAGATCACCACCAAGAGCTGCAGCACTTCCTATTTACCATTCGGTCTCACTTTTTTCTATTTTGAAACAAATCATGGTAACATTTATATAGCTACACTTCTCTATTTTACTGTACACCACCAACATAGGATCGAGGTAAAAGAAGAAGCAGCACATTGCAGGTAAGTGAGTCAAAATTAGTGTGTTGCACATAAAAATCCAATGTTTCGGGCCTTAAAGCAGGACCTTAATCAGGGTTAGGTATTTGTATATATTTCAATACTTTTGCAGATACTTCAATACTCTGATATTTTTATTATTTTGAAGTTTATTTTGTGTGAATTTGAAAGGTGAAAATCCACATAGTCCGCCACAAAACAAACGTGTAACAGTCTAAGGCTGCGGCATAGTAAGTGTGACAGCGCGAACAAAATACAGTTCCTGAGACAAATTATTTAGTTTTTTTGTGCGACGGCCGCATCATGTAAGCGGTTCAGCCAATGAGAGCGAACCAGCCTGGTGATGTCACGGTCACGCCTCCCAATCGCAAGCGAATCAGAGT
Organism: Ascaphus truei; assembly: GCF_040206685.1. Classification (NCBI taxonomy): domain Eukaryota; kingdom Metazoa; phylum Chordata; class Amphibia; order Anura; family Ascaphidae; genus Ascaphus; species Ascaphus truei. The sequence goes on along the minus strand of NC_134484.1, from coordinate 131,540,568 downwards.
CCACAGATTGCTCAAGCAAAAGGCGCATGTGACTCCATGCGCACCATCGCGCGCCCGGGCCTGCGTTATAACCAAGGCCTAACTGGCTTCCCTAAATAAATCAATCAATGTTAATGGCAAAGGTTGGGCTACTTTTATTTATATTTTTAACCTTTGCTACAAGTACATTTTTTAGGCATGTCTGAATAGGGAAGTATCAAGTGTTTATTCTTATCCCACCCTGTCGTTATCAAAGAACCTTTACAGTTAGGCTGAGTCCATGCTCCCTGCTTGCTCGCTGAGGCGCGCTGAGGCTCAGGGAAAGTGGGTGCTTTCCCTGGCATTGCGGTTGCTTACCGCACGCGCCGTCAGCGGCGAACCGCTCACGTGACTGGCCTGTCTCGCCGGCAAGCGGGGGAATTTTAAATTCCCCTAAGACCTGCGCTTCCGCAAGCGCGCGGAAGCGCAGGTGAGCCCCTACTAAAGCCGCTCTAATTGCGGCTGTATGGGCTCAGTGCTGAGCGGGAGCGCGCCTTAGCGCGCTTCCACCAGCAAGCAACTAACATGGCCGAGCCCTTAGAGGGAGGTGGAGAGGGGAGACTGCTGCTGTGTAAGCCGTTACTGATCACACAGTGACATCTCACAAAAGGGAGCAGAAAAATTCACACCCCTCCCAGGTCTAACTTAAATAAATTACAAATACTTATTGGTGTCAGATTTGTGTAAAATAAGTATCAATTACCCAGATGAGACTTCTTAAACATGTCACTGGAATTAGTTCACTTTGGTTCTAAGATTGATTGTCCCTTTAAGACACACAGATATACAGGGGTAGCAGAGGTTATTGCACTCATTAGCTAAATGCAATGCATTAACGCTTCCGTGATATTTATCGACAATACATATTGCGGTGTCTTTGAAAACAATGGTAACGTGTGCATTATCTCTTTAACGCACCCAATATTTTCTACATTATATCTTGTGTTAACTAGCTAACTGCAAATGTTCTTTCTTACACAGTAAAACATCGTTGATATGGTTATTTTTTTTCTTGACCATTATGGAGTGAAGCGTGTTCCAGATACATACAGTAAATGTATGAAATCACTTGTTCTATTCTTGCAGACACATGTTTAAAGAACACTACAGAGGAAATTGACGAAGATGATGACGGTGAACTTACATCTGAGTATGAGTCATTGAAGGAGAGTTACACAAACGCATTACATTTAGCTATTTGTGACTCCTCCGAAGGTATTAAATGCTGCTGTTTAATTTATTCCTCTTTGAACATGGTTTTGAGTTATGGTTAATCAGTCTAATACCACAATCAAAATCAAGGACAGAACACAGACAGAGCCCAATGCTACTTCCAATGACACAGATACACAGTAAAGTGTGTGTGTGTGTGTGTCTTTATATATGTATATCTAAACTAAAAACATATGGTCATTTAGTTTGATTCTTTGGCCAAAATATCTTAAGCCTGCACACCAAACGCCATGGTAGACCAAATCTGTGCAGGTCCTAACACTAATCAAATTCTTAATAACCTGTATAATACCAGGAAGAAAACTTTATAATAAAGCTGTTGTGATTAGCTGCATAGTTCTTAGTTTGATTGCAGCTCTTATTTACCTGCATAATACCAGGAAAAGCACTCTGAATTAGATTTGTCACAACCAAACTGCATGCATGGACCTGCGTGTGTGAAAAATGAATGATCCTTAACCATTTGGAAGCATAGTGGGATGGGGGTGAGCTTGAAACCTGGGAAGGAGGAGCCACCCTCCCTTAATCAGCTGTGACCAGCTGTACAAGATTGCAAAACAGAGAAAACCAGTAAGCTCCTAATTTATATGCCCCCAAAGTAACCACAATATATATATTTGCATATGAGTGTCAAAACGGAGTACCATAATCACCATAATGGAAGGGATTCACTAGGCAACTTTGCAGGGTATCGCACCCTGAATATAGCGTTACCTGCCATTCATGTTATTGCCAGGAAGGGCGCGATTCCCCACATTGCGGTTTAGTGAATCCAGGCCAATGAATCCGATTTGATGCGATTTTGATCTTGATCACAGAATGTTACTTAAGCTCAGGCCTGTCCAACTCCAGTCCTCGAGGGCAGCAAACAGGCCAGGTTTTCAGGATATCCCTACTTCAGCACCGCTGGCTCAATTAGTGGCTCAGTCATACTGAGTCACTCAGTCATACTGAGCCACTAATTGAGCCAGCTGTGCTGAAGTAGGGATATCCTGAAAACCTGACCTGTTTGCGGCCCTCGAGGACTGGAGTTGGACAGGCCTGCTTTAGCTCTTTGAGTTCCCGGATGCTCCGGCTCAGCCACTTTGCAATCATATGATCGCTGCGTCACTGATGACGGAACAGAAGCAGAGAAATTGTCCGCTTCCGTTCTTCAGCCAGCCAGATCGTGTTCAGTGTTTCATAGTAGTGAATAGCGCAATCATCCCAGGGAAATTAGCTAATGGTAGCTTCTAAATGATGAGGTGCCTAGAGTGCTAGATCTTATAACGTGGTAGCTTCGTCATGGGGAACCCAAAGGGTGATGAACAGCTCTAAACTAGGAAACTGATTTATGAATACTGTCTTTTTCACTATTTCCTTAATTAAAAAAATAATTTTAAATAATTATGGTTCATTGGCCATGTTTTCATACAGTGGTGAATATTTTCCAATTATTGTGGTGCACTTTTTATCATCTACTTTGCTTCATGCTGATGATGAGCATGAACGTTAGATTGTAAAATCTTAATACAATTGTCCAGTTTTCAATATTTTGTTCACTTTTGTTGAAAATCAATAATCTGGCTTGTTTGTACTCCATGCTCAATTTTTATTTCCCCCATGGCTTGTGACGTGTAGCTTCTCTCAACGTTTTTTGTGGGAGAAAGAAAAAAAAATCTGAATCTATTAATTCTCAAAAACTGGTCAAGCCAGGTTTCCGTGTCAATTGTAATGGGTGCTTGGTTGTGTGAGATTGCAAAACATTTGTTATCCTAGGTCAGAAATACTGTCGTTTTAGCGTGTAATACCAAGCATAATTGTATTGTGCAAACAAACATTGGTGTATGATCATTTTATCTCATCGATTGACTTTCATTTCCATTATTTAGTAGATGAAGAACTGCCCCCAATAATGCATGGCGAACCAATCACTGACCGAAGAAGTAGTTTTCAGGCACATTTGTCTCCTGTGGTGAGCCCCAAACAGGTTTGTATTGTCATAAATGTAAACACTTTTCAAGGTGAAATAAATGGCATTATTCACTATGGGGTGGTAAGTTGTTTAATGTACAATATCCATTGATACCACGTGTAAAACGACTGAATTACAAAGACCGTATACCAGGCATATGAGTTTACTCTCTGGAGCGGGGTGTGCAGCATCTTGTTAGTTATATCTCTACAGATATTCATGTTCATTATAATGTATCAATTCAAGTAATTGCAAAGACCTCCAGGCAATCCAAGCTGTATTTTCAATACTCTAAATAGTCGCAGAATAATCAAATTAACATTATTACCAAGTGGTCCATACCTTTTTTTGTTCTAGCTGTTTTTACTGCTGACTAGTTCAAAAGTTTGAAAGTTCAGTACTATTTCTGGGTGTCTGCTTAATTCAACTGCAGTGAAACGGATGAATACATTCTGCCTGTAAATCCCACTGGATGCCAGGATGACAAGTTTATGAGATTATAAACACAATAAAAAGCATTTGGGCATTAAACAATGAAAAGCTACTCCCATAGAGAGGTTACATACAGTTCATGCTCTATCACCTCATCCAGCTACTGATAACAGCCCTTACATACATTTCTGATACATTATTAGGTGCTGCTATAGCGGGAGGTCTAACTGGATATTTGTGGTCAACCAAACTGTGGGTGCGGTCTACACTATATAGCGCTCTGCTTCAGCTGGAGTAGCTGTAAGCACACAAGATGACCCCTACTCTAAAACACCCTACCCTAAGCCCTTACCATAAAACCCTCTTCCCTAAGCCCCTACCCTAAACAAAACCCCTACCCACCTTAAAACCCCATACGGTAAGCCCATACCTTAAAACCCCCTACCCTTATTACCACTAGTGTTATAATTTTGTTTTAACATTGTAGTTTCCTGGTAAACTTCACACTATAGTAGTACCCATTATTCTATACCTGGTAATAAAATCATTTATTTATTAAAATCTTGTGAAATATATAAATATTTATTATTTGTGTACAAGCACACATATACCACGTCATTGCATATCCTAGATATGATAGATTTGTTGTAACTATGATGCTGTATGACAGTACATGTTTAGCATTTCTGTAATGAGAAAAGGAAAACCCTACAGTAATTCAACCTTCCTCACTTATGGGAGCTCCCTTTGAATTTGCACCTTCGTAGTTATTGGCTCCTTCTACTTCTTGACCTTCCCTGTTATTTATTTGGTATTGTTTTCTTTTTTTGTAGGTTAAACTGGTTCTAAATAAGCTTTATGAGAACAAGAAAATAGCTACTGCTACTCACAACATTTATGCATACAGGTGAGTGAACCCTTCCTGATAGAACGGCCGCACTGAGAAATGTAACCACTTTTTGTGAGGAAATTGTAAAGTTCTATCTACTAGCATTTGTGGATTTTCACAACATGTTGTAGTACCAGTGTGGGTTGATGTAAAAGAACTACAGAAAAGCCTCACTTTACTATATACATTGCTTCCACCCCACCCCCCCCCCTCCCATGATGTAATAAATATTCACCAATTCTGAGCACATTATACAGTACTAGGCTTAAGAAAATGTTATCAGCGTCTGCTGTCTTATGTCTAATTCTGAGGAATTCTTCCTCATGTAGCTCAAGAAGAAACAAATGTGTTGATTTAAATACAAACTCCCAATTTCAAGTTCTGAGAAAATCAGTGAAATGTAATTTCTTTTTTCTGCTACCTTCATTGAGTGGCGGCTAAGAAAGGGGGCGTCATTGAGTGTCTACATATTAAATTACACATCTTCCCCAGAATACACTGTGAAGACAGACAGACGTTTTTACAGGATTGTGAAGATGATGGTGAGACAGCTGCGGGAGGACGACTTCTTCATCTTATGCAGGTATGGTACGATCCTGTTTACATAGCAATAAACATTGCTTCAGCTTTCGACTTGCTTAGAAGCTGAAAACTACATTGTGTCATTAATGCCTTTTCCCAGAATGACAATGTGCTGTATAAGTCTCTTTTTAAATGCCCTGAAAGTAAAGCAAATCTGTAAACTGCAACACATTGAATTCATGTGTTTTTTTATAACTTGACAGAATGTTATCATTCCAAGTCAATTTGTAAAGGTTTGCAGCTCCTGCTTTCTGGTACATGGTGAGTTTTGTACAATGTTTAAAGCTGCAGTTCAGTCTATATCCTGCATGTGTGTTTTTTTTAATAAATCAGTTCTGTAGTAAGAAATAATACTTTTAGCATTTTCTGTTTTTAAAAAAACAACTTTGAAAGACCAATTTTCTTGTATTCTATTTTAACAGCCATTTGCTAAGGCACTGCCCCTTCATGGCCTGTCACAAACCCAGGCACACCCCTTTGTCAGCACTGCCCTCCCTCTCTCTAAACGTGCACTAGCATCTGGTCACATGATCTTCCTCATACAGTAGTACATTCAAGGAAGCTGGAGAAAAGGGATCAGCCATGCATAGCAGCTCGGATAGGCGATTTCAAACTTATTACAGTGTTTATTCCATTCATTGCACATGTATATAATGTAAAATTGTAATAATTCCATTTATAGCAAACGTGTATATGTGAATATTATTTAGATGTATATGTATGTTACTGAAATGTGGAGTGAGTGTGTAGGTAAATACACACAATACACTTCCACTGCATATGCATATATATATATATATATATATATATATATATATATATATATATATATATATATATATATATATTATATATTATATATGTATGTATATGTGAAGTTATGTGAGTAAAAAAGTGACAAAAACCCTCCATAGCAAGGCAAATAGCAAATGGAAATATTACTGTATGCTCATTTGTATGTATATATATATTTATATACACACACTTCAAATACGGATAGTGATTCACGTAAATGATATATATATTCACTTTCTGGGAGTATAAGAGTGACTGTCCTGTTGTTCCTTTTTTTGTATCCATCATTGAATGGTATGCACCCTCTCTTTACGTTTATTTTATACTAGCTGAGAGACCCGGCGTTGCCCGGGATGTAATGTTCCCGCTCCTCTCTCTCTCCTCACCCCTCCCCCTCTCTCTGTTTGTCCCCCATTCACATCAATCCAATTCCCCCCCTCCCTCCTTTACAGCTTCATGCAGTGTGTGTGCGTCAGTCATTGTGTGTGCGTCAGTCAGTCAGTGTGTGTGCGCGCGCGTCAGTGAGTCTGACGCAGAAACACAAACACACACACAGACTGACTGACGCACACACACACACAGTCAGTGTGTGCGTGTGTGTGTGCCTCAGTCAGTCAGTGTGTGCGTGCGGCAGTCAGTCAGTCATTCAGTCAGTGTGTGGGTGTGGGGGTGTGCGCGCGCGCGTCAGTAAGTGTGTGTGTGTCAGTCAGTGTGTGTGTGTGTGTGTGTGTCAGTCAGTGTGTGTCAGTCAGTGTGTGTGTGTGTGTGTGTGAGTGTCAGTGTGTATGTGTGTGTGTCAGTGTGTGTGTGTCAGTGTGTGTGTGTGTCAGTGTGTGTGTGTGTCAGTGTCAGTGTGTGTGTGTGTGTCAGTGTATGCGTGTGTGTGTGTGTCAGTGTGTGTGTGTGTACCATTCATTGTGTGTGTGCGCGCGCGCGTCAGTCTGTGTGTGTGTGCGCGTGGGGGTGTGCGCGCGTGCGTCAGTCAGTGTGTGTGTGTGTGTCAGTCAGTGTGTGTGTGTCAGTGTGTGTGTGTGTTTGTTTGTGTCAGTGTGTGTGTGTGTGTGTGCAGCAGTCAGTGTGTGTGTGTGCAGCAGTCAGTGGGTGTGTGTGCAGCAGTCAGTGTGTGTGTGTGTGTGTGCGCGCGTCAGTCTGTGTATGTGTGCGTGTGGCTGTGAGGGGTTGTGTGCATGCGGCTGTGAGGGGTTGTGTGCGTGCGTCAGTATGTATGTGTGTGTGTCAGTCAGTGCGTCAATCAGTCAGTGTGTGTGTGTGTGTGCGTGCGTCAGTCAGTGTGTGCGTGCGTCAGTGTGTGTGCGTGCGTCAGTCAGGGTGTGTGCGTGCGTCAGTCAGGGTGTGTGCGTGCGTCAGTCAGGGTGTGTGCGTGCGGCTGTCAGTGTGTGTACGTGTGGCTGTCAGGGTTTGT